>NW_005054415.1:1078492-1085832 GCF_000277835.1 Geospiza fortis | reverse complement strand
TTTCCCTACTGAAAGGATTAACCAATAGATATTATGTCTGTATTGGAGAATAAATTAGCAGAGGGATTGACTATCTCCCAAATGATAAAATAATTTTGGTTAATCTGTTCTCCAGTAGCTTATGAAAATAAAATTCTTTACTTAAAACATCAGAAGAAACAAATTCCAAACTAGCCAAAAAAAAAAAAGGCTAAGTTTACTACACTCATTGCTTACTGTTAAAACTAAGTTTGATCAATTGGGGCACCTTTCAAATGACAGCAATTACCAAGGATTATACTAGGTTTAGCCCATCATTCAGTGAAGAACAATGTTATTAATTTTTTCCTACAAGGCACCTCAAGAACATTGACTATCTACAATAATTGCAAATAGAGGGCCTTAAAAATACACTGGAATAAGGTATGTATTCATTATAAATGGAAATTTCCCATTTAAGTTGTTAACTAAAGCTCCATCTTTAAACCTGCCTCATTTCAGGTCTCCAGGCAGGTCATGGCTGCACAGGAAATCCAGGCACCCCCAGCCCAACCCCAGCTCCCAGCTGAGCAGAACACTCACACTGGTGGTGGAGCTCTCTGACTGAGCAGAATTTAGTGGAATTCTGAAGGCCTTCAGTCCACAAACCCTAATCCTAACCTCTTATACCAGTGTGGGTAATCTTAAAGGGTGGTTTTGGTATAAAGCTGAACCATTCTCAGTACTCAGTTAATCAAAACGTATTCTCCACAATCTACTGAAGAATGAAAAGGAGAAACGGGAATGCTTCCTCTTAGACATCACTACAGAAATCCCTGCTAAGGCTGATGGTGCCTCACTTAGGTAGAGGCTGTACAAACAGAGATTAAGATCATATAATTCAAGCAATGTTACTTCTCATCTGCTTTTGCTAAAAATCCCTTGTGTTTCCACATTTTTCTTGGATCAATAGATATTTGCCAGCGTTCTCTAAAAGGGTTATTTCCAGAAATAGCAACTAATCCAAAAGATTTTTCCTGAGAGGAGCAGAACAGACAATATCCAGACTAAACTGTGCCATAACCTATTGGCAATATGTGAATCAATAGATGAATTTGCTGCATGCACATCACTTCCAGCATTACGTGCCAAAAAAAAACTTGATCGCATAGAACAAAATTTTCTTGGACAGCACGAATGGTTTGATGTAGTAATAGACTTTATAAAACAAATTTTTAAAGGATCTGAAAGTCTGCACAATCTTCCAAGTTCCCAAATCTTTCCTGTAAAATAAAAACATAGCCATGCTGCTCATATGTCTCATTTTGTTTGTTTATATGAACAGCTATTATTGTTCAGTAAAAATAATAATAATGTAGATTATTTCTAGATTCAATGGAAAGATGTATGCAGGCTCCTCACCTTTTTTCTTCTCCAATCCAGATATTTTAGTTTCTTGCTTCAATTAGCTTCATAGTTATGATCATCCAAACATTCAAGTAAAAAAGGTCTTGTATACGAAGGCAACTCTCTTTGTATTTGGAAGTATGACAACCTCATCAATCAGAAAATGGAGATAATAAACATCTTTGAAGAGTGTTTTAGAAGTTAGTGAAATATTTACAAATATAAATTTGAACTCCTGATCTTATGGCTCTCATGTTACTCTAATTACACTGCAATTGGAGCTCCCTATGTATACAAATATGCTTGGAGTGCATATAAATAAAATTACTTAAATTAAAATTGTTTCTCTATTCTTCCTGCCAAAGAACAAAATTAAAATATAAGGCCTATTATATGGATCAGTAGTGTGCTGGTTTTGCATAAGTAAAGAATACTCAGATACAATAGTTAAATATTTCCCAAAAATAAATTTTGCTTTTGTTCATTACTGCATCTCAACCAAACCTCTAGTAACCATTTAGCATTGCTTCATATATTTCCATGTCTTCATTTTTCCTTCAATGCAGCCAAACCAGTGTTCAAACACACATCTTCAAAGGTTATCCCTCTCTTACAGTTAAATACACAAATCAGCACTCAGGCAGGTTTGGCAGGGTGGTTACTGCACACTGGGCCCAGTAATGGAATTTAGATGAATTTAGAAAAATTGCCAAAAGCTGAACTCAGGTTATGTAGGTCTAAGAGTACAATGGGTTTATCAAAACAAATTCCCCGTGCCTGTTATTGGTGCAGCAGAACTGAGGTACCAGGCCCCACCTGGGTACCCTGACGTGCAGGATACACAGAAGAGAAGCAGGAACAGGCAAGCTTTGTGCTGAGCCTGAAGCACTCGGAGAATCATGGCAAACAAGGCCAGAAAAAACTTCAAAAAGGTATTTAGTGCAGAGCACTAAACCTTACTCCCAGAGCACCCTCAATTATACTCTTGTTATTTCTGGCAGATGTTTATCTAAAGATGTCCAAAATGAAGCTTCAGCACCTCCCTGCACATTAGCATTTTTTTAGTCTTAACTATTTCAGACATTTTTCTAAAAACATTAAGCCAGAAGTCATTTGACACAAGATAAGCTCATTATTTCCTTTCCTGTGCCTCACAGATGTATAGGATAGATTATTCTATTCTTCTTCTCACAGCTTTTGCACACTTGCATTCTTGTCTTCTATCAATCTTCTTTAAATAAAGAATCCTATTTCATTCAGTCATTCCTCCAAAGTCATGCTTGCAACACCTCTCCTTATTCACCTTCCTTTCCTCTGGATTTTTTCCAATTTGTTCACACCTGTTCAACTCCCCAGACAAGGCCAAATGCATGATGACAAGGGCAGAAAGAATGAGCCATTTCTTATGCAATATAATTTTATGTGAGATAAACATATTCCTGACTATTTTTCAGTTTGTGAGCTACTGCTGTAATAAGTATTATCCAGTTGATTGTTCCCATCCATCACTTGCACACTATTTTGGGTGAGCCTGATAGAAGGACACCTTTTCTGAGAGAGGAAAATGTGGACATTTTTTCAGCCTACAAACTCACTTTGGATTCCAACGCTCTTTTGCCACCTCCTTGCAGCCACTCAGCACTGTACAGACAGAACACATACTTATTTTTCCATCTGTACTCATTGACAACACCATTGAACCAGAGTGGATGTCTAACAGATATTTGCAGAATCCCAACAGACATTTTGAGAGGAACTATTGGTGATTACTCTTCAAGTGCCATTTTCCAGGTGATTTTGCACTCACCTTAGAGCTCCCTCCTGTGACTTCTGCAGCAAAGGCAGCTTGTAAAGAAAGGACATCTTTGATGCAGCTGTGATAGCTCTCATACAACTGTTAGGAAGTGTTTTGGAAGAGCAGCAAACGTCTCTTCTAATAAATTTTATGTTTTCTGTTTCCTAGAGTAACCCATCTGTCTCCATGAAGTTATTAATCATTCCTCCTCCTCTTTAGTTGCTAAATTTCAGGGGTACTTATTAAAAATAAGACACGGTTTATTGTTCTCATATTTATTTATGAAACATATTCACTCTGCTTCTTGGTTGGGACTTTAGCATAAAAATAATAAAGGACAAACAACAAATGGGGAGAAGAGTGAAACATTTTGAAAATGGGTCTTCCTTTAGCTGATTGATTGGTGTGCTCCCTCTCAAGGCTATGGAACCTGGCGGGGTCCTTGTGGGCCAGATTTCATGGTGTTGGTTGCACTCCCACTTGTGGGGTTTTATCCAGCTGTGAGACTTTAGGGCCAACTTAGAACTGAAGTTCCTAACTGAACACATTGTTTTGCAGGATACCAACAAGCCCTAAGAGAATTCAGATTAAAATACTGAAAGTTTCAGTTGAGTAATTACAATTCTTATGACAAAAGACACTTCTCCTTCTGTCTCTTCTTTTCATTACAGTATGAGAATTCTTTAAACAATACGCACCATAGAAATCCAGGTCTGCCTGCTATGCTTTTCCTTGGAAATTAAAAGACAAGTGGCAAACCAGTTGATTTGAGACATCTGAGAGATCTTACACGTAAAAAGCCTATTAACTGAGTTGGGAATTCTTTCCTGCCAAAATTGAGTCTGCCTCTATATTTGTACTTGCTTAGCAAAACACCACTGCAGTTGCCAAGTTCTGGCCTAATTCATGTGTGAGGTATTGTGTAAATTCTTTAATAGCTGATTTTGGTTACAGGCTCATGACTATTAAAACACGATGCAGAGGAGGGAGGTCATGGAACTGCTCAAAACATGCTGAGTGTGCCAGGGTTTTGGGGTGGGAAGCCTTGGTGGCAAATTTAGGACACCTAAGGCTCGTGGATTCAGGTGGGTGCCCACTCAGTGAAGGGTACAGCTCCAGGAGCTCAGGGCAGCTGTGCCAGTCCAGCACATGGAATAAAACAGACCAGAATGGACCTCTCTCCTTGCACCTCTCCTGCTTTTTCAGTGCCTGGCCTCCTTCAGGAGCAGCTGCCTGCAGAACAGGGGGCAAGAGGAAGAACATCTGCTCCCACCAAGTAAATACCAGCAGCCTGGACTGCAATAACTGATCACTACAATGGATGCAAAGTGCAGATGTTAAATAAGCTCTGTGCACCAAACAGCCTTGCATGGTCCCAACTATACAGGAGTGCTCCAATGGCAACAGAAATATAAATGCATTTCACTAGGAGGGCTTGGAGAAATGCATTTTGTTAGCAATCCGCACCTACTCTCCCTTTCATTTAAAGCTGACAAAAACTCCCAGAGCCTCAGCGATCCAAAAACGCCTGCAACAAAACCATGAAAGATAAGTGCTTCAAAGTCCTGATATTTCTAAGACAAAAGACAAGCCAAAGCAATTCTTCCTTAAACAGAAGGGGGAAAAAAATGAAGAAAACAGGCATAAACCCTTCCCCTCCCTCCTTTTGCAGGTCCCCTTTAAACAGACTGTACCCTCCCCCTACAAAAGAAAAAAAAAGTTGTTTAAACAAACAACAGATGCTGTCTAAACTAACTGCATGGTAAGTGCATACTAAAGACATATGCTGTCTTCTACCTAGCCATATGTCCTTCCCACACACATACTTTAGTTCCAACTCTGGTGCAGTTTTAGACAAACAGAACAAGGGTGCATGGAGAAGTTGTACTCTAGCAAGTTCTCAGAAAATCCCCTAGGACTTGTTTAATTGTTGACAGACCCTAAAAAGTAAACAGCACAAATAAAATGCTCCAGAAAACAGAAATTACCAATAACAATTAAAGAGATTTGTAAGCATAGGTTGCATCTCTGAGAGGCGATGTTGTGACATAATTCTTGCTTTTAAATGTGTTAGAATAAAGCATCATATTATAAAAATCTTTTCAATACCATTGGAGAATTTATTACAAAAACCTCTTCTTTTAATTAATAGTAGCTTGGTATATTTGCCCTAAAAACCAGACTCTTAGATTTCCCTTAGAGAGTATTGAATTCTACTTTGCTCCCCCTGGATTCCAAAGGTAGTGCTCCTTCCCAGATGATAAAGTCATATGTTGTCAAACATATAGCTTAACTGTACCAGAACCATTAGAGCTGGAAAACAGGGCTTGGAAAATAGCAGCAGTTACACTTTGGCATAGAAAGCTGTTGCTTCTAAGCATGCACTTGGAGGATTAAGAAAAGATCAAGAGGTAAAAGATCACAGATCTGGCCAGCTGTTAGCATCTAACTCCAAAATGTGGCCTCACCCATCCTCTACTCTGATTTTAGAGGAAAAACTGCAGCAAGTCTGCAAGCTAAAACTCACTGTGTCTTAATGGATTTAAGTGTTTCCCTCTTTACATGATTGAATGAAACCAGTTAACATGAAAATTATTTTTAAATATCATGCAAACCTCACTGCATTTTCTCCACTATTAATTAACATATTGGGTAACTTCAAATAATTGTTTTCTATTCCATCCTGTAATTTCCCCTTATTCAAACCTTCAATTCACAAACTGAAATTGCTTTGAGGAGCTGGATCCAGGGCATCCTTAGAAGTTTTGTGACAACATCCTGATATTGCTACTTCTATGCTGTATTGTGGGTCCTTCTTGCAGGCTGGGGCACAGCTCTAGGAAGCACCTCTCCAGTAAATAGTATTTTTTACAGAAAGAATGCAATAATGTAATCATATAGCAAAGTCAATGGCAAACTGTTATCTCACTGATACTGGTACTTCACTGATTAAATTTTGTCAGGTGTTTCTTTGATTCTCTTTCCCTCCTCACCCCAGTACCAACTACCACTAGAAGATACACAGCCTTCAAAACACACAACAAGGCATGGAGCTTTTATATGGTTCAGTTTTTGGTTAAGTATAAAATAAGTAAATAAATTGTAGTTTTGTAAGTACACAAATAATTCAGAATATTTGGGTTCTCCTTACTTCTTCATATACAATGCCTTTGATCTAAGTTTGTTCAACTCCACAGGATAGATCTGCACTGTTTTGTTACATGCATGGGCTGGCTCAGACTTCCTCTTTGCTTCTCTGTGAAAAGCAAGAGCAGACACCACCTACCATCACTTCCAGAGATGAGCACTGCACTTGTCCTAACCTATAAAACTCCAAATATTTTGCCTGAAAGAAATCACACTGTTATGGAATAATGCCTAAATATAAAAGCTTGTGAGACAGGCACCTGCTGTGGACAGATGGGGGGATAGATAACGGGACTGTAGTGTACCTTCATCAATACCTTCACCAATGCCTGGAGGGACTCTTGTCCCCAGGGAAACTGCTAGAAACCTTCTCAAAATCTATTACAAAAAAATGCTGTAATATACTTTCTCCTACAAGATATAACTGAAGTCGTGCATGAAGGTAATTTCTTGAAGCTTTTAAGGACAATGTTTTAAGGGAATTTGCATGAAAATTCATTAAAGTTTTACAGTCACACAACTAACAGAGTAGTACAAAGCCCAGGCTAATAAAACATTCATTCCCACCACAGCCAGGCTCTCAGCACTCAAGCAGCCAAGTTAGGTTTCTGTTTCACCATTGGTTTGTAAGCCCTTGGGTTCTTTGAAATGCAGTATCTTATCTCTAGCAAAACAATGTCTCCTAAAAGAACAAAGGTTGCATCTCACATTTCTGTGCATGAAGCACTGCTCACAAACCACCTGCTTTGCCTATCCCTCCCTCTTTGTGCTCTCAGAGGCTGCCTGCCAGCGCCCAGGTTTCTGCAAACTCCCGGTTGTCAGCACAAGTGTAGCAGGTTCCTGTGCCTGCAGCACTGCTGACACCCTTCTGAAGGACATTACCTGTGTGACACAGCACTAGCTGGTGACCAGTGCAGTCCCTTTCAGGCGAACCAGTGATTCCTTGGCCAAAGGCATGTCTGAAATCAGTTCAAAAACCATTTCAGCCTCACCCAAGAAACAGTATGCCTGGAGAATCACCATTCTCCAGCAG
>NW_005054415.1:1042129-1078428 GCF_000277835.1 Geospiza fortis | reverse complement strand
GGAATGCATGTCAATAAACTAGCCATGTGCTATCCTTTCAAGTGAGGGTACTTTATGGTACCTCTGATGTCAGGAGCAGTGAAGATTGCAAGTGGATGAGTATAAACTTACACTGGGGGTAATTCAGTGTTTATTTCAGATAGCAAGTTAGCCTAAGGAAACAAAGGTTGGCATAATACATAAGTGGAATTTGACACAGGCAAAAAAAAAGAGCTTGGTTGAGTGAATTTTCACAAACCCAAATCTTCATCCAAGGTTTATAGTGTCCCACTTGATAATTCCACTGCCCCACCTCCCTCTGTTTTCCAGTCATTAACATTCCAGTGGTTCATGCTAATTGAAAGTCGTCGTTACCTTTGGGTCTCACAAGAAGAACGAAAGGTAACAAAAGACTTCATGTCTTATATCCTTCCACTCTATACTTCTGCCCTGGCTGCACAGACCTACAAGAGAGGATATTCTTGTCCAGCTGATCTGTGTGTAAAGATTATCTGTCACTGCATTGTGAAAACCTGCAGTACCTCCTGTAAAACACTTAAATACAGGAGTCTTGACTTGCAGACTTAAGAATGAAGCCCTCAAACCTGGGCTGAGTACTCAAAATCATCAAATAAAAAGTTGTAATTAGTGCTGAGATTTCATATTTTGACTTACTGAGCAGGATCTGAGTGAACTTTCTCATTCAGTAATTAGCAGGTAAATAAAGAATATATCATCCATGGCCCCTAAAATGCTTGAATTAATGCTCATATAGAAAAAAGGCTGAATGATTAAAAAGAAAAAATACAGCAGAAAGTTGTTAGGAGCGTTGATTCTACCATTAGTAATTTCATAGTCTCTATTGACTGTTGGGTAAAAAAAACACATGGATTCAAGAAACCAGATGGCTCTGAAGATGAAAGCAGAACTAACAGCTCAGGGTAATTTTTACTATGTCCATTAGAGATCTTCTGAAGGTGGCCAGGAGGAGGAAAGCAAGCTGGTCAAAATGTAGGATGCCATATCAAAGTCATCCCAAATAATGACATTACTGTAGAGAAGCATAATTCTGGACATTCTAATGCTTCTGTTTGTTGTCTATCTGTTCCTTTTGAAACCCTCACATGTATACCTCTACCCCTAAGAGAGGTCCTGAGAGCAATTCTGATACTCACATCACTTGCTGTCATTACAGAATAATCATATATCTTTTTAGGAATTTGGTGAAGGTTTGGGAGACACTGGAGTCTCAAGAAAGACCTGTGGCTTCCAGCAGTGCCACAGATAAAGCATTCTATCCTATCTTCAGTAGTGTTCAGCATATTGACCCTTTTGTTTTAACCTCTTCAAGCAGGCCTCATAGTCTCACTTTCAGAAATTAAATCCCTAGTGGAGCCATAGTGAGGACATAAAATTCAGCTTGGTTTCCAAACTGCATGCCAGATCCCATGCAAATGAAAGGAAGATCAGAGCACCATAAGAGAATTTTCTTTGGTGCTCATCCTTGGGTTGATTTGCATCTGGCCCTTGTGAAGTCCAGAAGATATTCTGTGACCTTGCACAAGTACCAAAGGTTTTTATTTAAGCATCTCCTTTAAAAGCACCTTATAAATTGTTCACTTTGTACACCACTGCCACGAGGAAGTTTCCACCAGGGAGGTTTCCACTCCTAAGTGTGTCTGAGCAGCCTCAAGCCCCAGTGCTGGCTGCAGCTCATGCTGGTGGCTTAGGTGTGGATGGAAACAAGTCCCACTGCCATGGGGCTTCCTTTGAGACATCTCACTCTGCCAGGAAAACAGACGCTTGTGTTTTTATGCTTATGTTAAAAAGTTCTTTCAAGTTTTGCCTTCAGTGAGAAAGTTAAAAACAGAGAAAAAGCGTTTCTTCCTGTTTTAAAAATAACACAAAAAGCTGAAATTTCTTTTGAAGAGAGTAGTCCAGGAATCAGAGAACCAGGGAACAAAGAGTCTACGTTTTCATCAGAAGACACCAAAGGAAATTTCTGCTTCCTAGAGTAGCACATCAAACAATTTGTGGGGTCATTCCAGCCATCCTGGAAGCCCTTCGCTCTCAACAACATTTCTGAAAAGAATAATATTAATATCAATAAAAATACATAATTCCTTCCTGTTGATGGCAAAAGATGGAGTTTATCAGTCAGGCCCACTAAACTTGTCTGCAAAGGGATAATATATTCTCACATTTGTTCTTACAGTTGTTCTGTAAACAGAAAATGACACAGCAGAACAGCAGTTGTTGGATATCAGAGCTTCTTTAAGAATAAAAGTACATAATATAGGACTCCAGTCAGGTCATCTAGGAACAAACTTCTTTCGCTCTCATCTCATTTGCACTTCACTGCCAGCCAGTTGTTACCAATGGAATAAGAATTCTCTTCCTTTCTCCCTGTCATATATATATTTTAGATATATATGTATGAAAACAAAAAAATATATATGCAAACACACAGAGAGTCTGAATGAATATAAATTATCTCAGTAGCAGCATTAGGTTACTCAACCATCTCTTATATTTTTCAGAAATCATCCACCAGGACAGATTCTGGAACATCAGCATTTTTTTTTTAATATGTCACACAATCAAAATCAAACCTCAAAAGAAGGAGCAGTTTGCAGATGAACTTTTGAAATGGGAGCTTTTTTTCCACAGGCTCTCTTCTGGACAATATTTGGAGAACCAAACAGAAAGTTATGGACAAACCAGAAGAGAAAATTGGATGCACTTTCTCCAGATACTTCTGGCACACTTAAGCATCAAAAGAAATATCCAGAGACTATGACGAGCAATGCAGTGAACATCTTTTCTTATTTGAAAAATCAAACCAATTACTATTTTAAAAATGATTTTTCCAAAAAGGAAGAAAACCCCACCAAAATTTCCACAGATATTTGGCCTCAAATGCTTGGGGTTTTTTTTTAGTTAAAGACTTCTCTGCCTTCTGATGTTACCTTTATTGAAGGAGTGTCATTCAATGTAAATTTTTCTCAGGTAAAATTTCAATTCAGTTACTTTAATTGACAAATTTAATCACAAACAACTTTGCACACATGTGATTGAATCATGTATACAGTAGAATAAATATGCAGGATGCATTCCAAATGTGTTGGCTCTGGTCCAGAAGCCAATGACTGAAGCAAATTTGGATTACCCACATGCTTTAAATTAGGCACTTTCTTAAGTGTCTGGAGAATTGAAACCATAATTTTTTACTTTTCTCTCCACAAAGACTTTATAATATTGTCCTGGGATATTTAAAATAAAGAAAAGATGAAGAACAGTGATGTTAATACAGCTACACAGGAATGAGATAGTGAGAACAAGAAAAAAAATGTGAACTCTGTTGCTTGAGTATTTGAACTCTTTCTATTGTAGAAATCTACAGACTGGGAAAATCTTGACTGATAATTTTATATTCAATCATGGATTAAGGAAATACATTTTTCTTACTATAGAGCCAAGAGACTGAAAGAAGCCTATATTTTAGGTCTCTAACAAAATCTTACAGTGCTGTTTCAAACCAAGCTGAATAAAATATTCATTATTATTTGCCAAAGAATGTTTTATTCCCTCATAGTTCTGCTTTCTCTTTTCCCTCTTACTTTCCCCTTGTGCTTGAGAAGTTACAGTTCTATTTGGCAAATTCTCATATGTACCATGCAGCACTATACATGACAGTAATTAAATAAAAATAAAGAGTAAGCAAACATTACTGTAAAAAGGCAGAACCAAAACCAAAGCTTCAATGATATTAGAGCTGGAAAAAAACTACTTCCAATTCCCTAGCAATGAAACAACAATTCCCCAGCAACAATACAGCAGACAAACATTTACTACTAAAACTGGGCAATAGCTGTGAAAATACAGTTTCAAAGATGTATTCCTTTACATATGCTAAATGCATGAAAAAAAAGCCCTAATATCTTGCTCTCTTTGCATCTCTAGTCAGCTCTGGTTTTTCTCCAGATAGGTCCACATGCTTTTTCGGGATGTAAAAATCAAGGAAAGTTATGATTCTAATTTAATAATCTGGTAGAATTTGAGCTGATCTTGTCTACTTTATCTTCAAGGAGTTTAAGGGTTTGATGCACTGGTCTGGCTCCAAATGTAGACACAAAAGTCTGAAACAGTTTACTGGCACAGTTACTTTTTAAAGAAATGAATAGTTGCTCCCATTCTAAAACAATTATTTAGATAGTTCTCCTTCATCTTTTATTTCTCTACATGTGGAATTTAACCTCTTTTGCACACAATGCAGAGCAGCATGACTAACTGATATAATGTATAGGAAATGACTTGTGGAGCTAAAGCAAACAGTTGATGTGCTTACAAGATAAGTGTCAGCTTGCGGAAATAGCAAATAACAATGACACAATTCCCTCCTCTCAAAGTATGTGCACGGTGCAAAGACCTGCTGCTAATTTTCACTCAGCAAGGGGGGATGCCATTGGCCTTTTGTTACACAGAGAAGCCAGTGATGTCATTTGGCTTTGTGCTGCAGACTCTGCTGCCTACCGGCTTGCGAGAAGATTTTTCCCAGCTAAAAGTAGCACTCTGCTGGGCAGAATTAAATAATTCCACATGACCCATTCCTCCAGGCTATTATTTTGTTCACATGTATCAGAATCTATGGTTGAATGAAGTATTCTATGGAGTAAAATATCATTGGCATTAACTTGGGTTTTGCACTCTTCGGACTAATTCTCTGGTTCCTTTACCAGTAAATGCCCTTATTAGGCATGGAAAAAAGATGCCTTAGGTTTTACTTTTTAAAGCAGTCCCAGGAATCTTGATAGTCCAATTTGCTTTATACAAGAATTTTAGATCAAAATATGCTTTGCATCAAAACATAAGAGTATCACTTCCAACAGAACAAAATTAGGCCTAGACAAAAAACATTTTCCTAACTTTTTTTTTGTTTCACTTGAAAGCAATTTATTTTAACACTTCCTGAGAGGCAGCAAAATGCAGACTTTGTAGCAAAGTCAAGGACAGAAAGGAAAGGCTTTTTCTGTGTTAGCATTTGTTCTTTTTTAAAGGGGATCAGCATAAACTTTACTCACACTGGCTTTTTCTATTCCCAGAATTTTCAGTTCAGCTTTCATGGAGGTTGTCAGAGGGTTCCCCATTTCCAAGGAACAACAATGAAATACAGTAATTGGATGTGGCAGTGCTACTCTGTGAGTTTATCCCAACTTGTCACTGCTGGCTACTGTTTCCCCTCATTAATTCCATCACACTGGCTGGTGGCCACTGGTTTGACATGCCCTGTCTGAGCAGAAATTACTGTTCTTCTCTCAGTGGCCAGGCCTTCATTCCTTGCACACTTGAGCACTTCTGCTGCAATCAGCAGGATTGCTCATATGCATCAGAGCTGGCAGGACCTGCCTGAGGATCCTTTAATAAGCCAACACGAAATAAGGGAGCATGTGGTAACTGAGCTCATGTCATTAGTTTGCATTTTCGGCTCTGTGCAGGGTAATAGGATCTGTGGAACTCCCTGTAGCCAGAAAATTGCATCCAGCCAACAATGATCACAAAAAGAAGAGTTGTCATGGAGAGGTGACAAGGACATGGCCAAGAGAAGAAAAAGATTGACTAGACACATACGGAAGAATCCATGCTAATTCCTACTGTACTCTTGATTTACTGAATAGCAAAATACTCTGAAAATTACCATCAGAAGTTTTACTGGGAGAAATCAACTTAGATGGCAGATCTGAATAATTGCAGATCAGCAGAACACAGGACAAAACCATTCAGGGTTTTCAGATTGTAAAGCCTGTTAACATCCACTTACCCAAACACTCCTGGAACAGCACTAGCTCACATAGTCACATACACAAATAACCCCAGAAGCAGCATTGTCTTATCACTTACACATCACTCTTAGACAAAAAGGAGGGCAGCATGATTTAGACCATCCCTAAAGAGCAACAGGCTTTGGGGTGCAGTGTGTTTGAATTAAAGCTTTACTTTCAGATCCTTACCAAATACCATTGATAAAACTGGTATCAAGCATATGAATATTAGTCATAATTTATACATGTATAAATGTAAACATGGATGTGTTAAATATTAAGGCTAATTAGCAACTTTAGAATAGTATTATATGCATATGGATATTATTTGATAAAATAAAATTTTTAATTCTCTTCAAATAAAAAAACTGAACATTTAACTTATCTTAAAACCCAGGCAAGACTTTGTATGGGCATTCAGATTATAATGATTGTTTTCAATTATGAGATCTGTTAAGCTTTGATTATCAATTTAAATAATATTTGAGCATGTGTGGTTAATTCACAGATTCTTCTTATTCTTTAACTGAATATGCTGATCTTTGCTCTGCAATGTAAATGATCATATCTTTGTAAAGTTTTTTGTATTCACCTTTAGAGGAAACTGCCATTCAATGATGGGTGAAACAGTGATTCCTCTGTGGACCACAAAGCACCTAAAAAGCAATGAGCTGCAAAAGGGTTACAGTTACTTGAAAACAAAAACTTAAGGGAGGAGATTTTTCTCATCCCATAATCTGCTTGAGTCTGTTAGCACCTTTCTCTGGATTTGAACCTGTAGGAAATATTGTATTTCTAAAACAGATTATGTTCCTTTTCTTCTCTGTATTTCATCTTTTTTTTAAACTGTCACCTTAAAATTATATATAATACCAAATATTAGCAGATTTCTGTCCAGCTGAGATTGTCTGTCATCTCAGAATAAGTCCTTCAGTGGGAACCACAAGTCCAGTGTTATCCACAGCAGTCTGGTGCTGCTGAAAACCTGCTGCCTGCCTTGCAGGGAATCCACTCCCTTTGACATCCCAGGTTCTAGGAATCTGCTAACCATCGAGGCTGCAAGGATTCTTCAGGGCTGAAGGAAAATCTGCAAGCCATTTTCCTAACCTGGTGAGCCAGGTCAGTAAGACAATAAAAGAAAAAAGGAAAGAAACTAAAATAAATAGCTTTTGACATCCAGTGCCATAAAAGTAAAATATTTTAAAACTTGGCATCATATAGAAGTTAGCTAATTATAGTGGCGCCATTCACGATGATATAATTAACTGAATGTCTGCAATTCTATTATAAACTCCTATTTTCAGAGGTTTATGATACAGCTTTAAAAATTTGCTCTGGCCAGAGACTTGGCATGCTAAATCTCACCCTGAAAGCAACTTTTTCCCTCCAAAACTGAAGAAGAAAAACCTGCGGGGTTTTTGTGGTAGTTTTTTCTTTTTTGTTGTTGTTGGGTTTTGTTTTAGAGCTTATAATAAGGTAATAAAATTAACCACACTGAAATAGTGCCCTTTATGTACTCAAAGACTTTGGGGTATTAAAACACACATTTTGACCTATGTTGTGTGATTTAGTGATAAAAGCTCTGCCCTCAGCCCATTTCTGGAAATGCTACTGTGCTGCACAAAGTCTAGGCCAAGGACATGTCCAAAAATTACACACTTCTAACAAGGACCTGCTGCTGGAACAACTCCTGCACTTCAAACATCCTGACATCTCCTCACTCCCAACTGGCTCCTCTTTTTCTCCTGAAAGCTGTATGGCTGCCAAAATGCTGATCTTACAGGAATGGAATTGAGGTTCCTTTCTCGCATTCAGCAAAGCTAGCAGTGATTCCTTCCTTCCCTGCAACAGGCAAAACCCACAGGTTACCTGGAAGTGGGCAGGAAACACAAACACACAGTGCTCAGGGCTGTCTGCAGGACAGGGAGGTTTCAGGTGCAGAGTCTCTTTCCTGGGACAGTCCATCCTGGGCTGAAGAACTGCTCTGAAGTGGGGTGGTTCTCTGAATGACCTTGGGGTGGACATTTGGTGACTCTTCCAATATACACGTTATCTCCCTGAGATAAACACGCTGAAACTGAGATGTTACAGAATGAAAGTCTACAGAGATATACAGAAATTTGGTGTTTACCCTGAGATGAATAACCAGAAAATTAACCATGATTAAAGGGAACACATCTCTGAGATTTGCAGTTATAGCTAAGGAATGAAATACTCTCTACATCTGCTTCACAGTACTCATTCAAAACTACCTTTTTTTTTAACATCTACTTAAAATTTAAATTTCTTTTGTTTACTTACGTACACTTCTAACAGAATCCCTTAGGTTAAAAATTGGCTTCATCACTAAAATCCTAATTGCTAACAGTGTACTAATAACTTCCATGCAATCTACAGAAAGTAACTTCCTTCCCCTGTTGCCACTTTAGAATGTTCTGTTCTCACTAGTCTGCTGCTTTCCTTCAGCCTGGAGAAGATACTGTTTGTTCCTCCCTCTCAGAATGCCTTATGCAGATTTGTTTAGAGCCAAAGTATTAGGAAATCCAAAGGAGAGTTTTAATTGCCTTATCAGCCAGACTGGTGGACTCTTTGTCCCAATGGTACACAATAGGTAGCTCCTCCCTTTGTCTGTTGAGCTGGTTATTCTTCCCTCAGAGTTCCCTCTTTTGGGACATTGCTTTTAATCCAACAGACTATGAAGAGACACTTTGTTTCCTTTGCAACAAAGGAGTGAAACACTACTTTTCCTCATCTTGCTTTCCCCCCAAATACACAACCTCACTTTGTTTAGACAGTGTTTCTGCAACCTTTGCCTGCATAACTATGTTACACAGCTGAAAGTTTCCTTCACAGAAAATACCCTTCAAATAATTTCCAGCTTAAAAATTATACTGGCACTCTCCAGGAGGCCAAACATAATTTTTGAAATGCCACATGTACATTCTGTACTAACTCCAGTGGTGGTGGTTCCTCTGCTGTGTCTCTCTGCTCTGTATCTCAGAATACAAGGTCTTAGGAAAAAAAAGGTAATGCCATCATTATTGCACAAAACAAAGAAAGCGCAAGAAGTCTGGAAGTAACACCATGCATATTTCATCATTGACTAGAAAAGCTAAGGAGTAAATAAAAAAATAATTTACGTTATATCTTACCATTTATAGTAACTATAATACAGCTGAGAGCATGTTCCTAAGAGCAAACCATGCTTAAACATTTGGAAAAGTTAGTGTGGCTAGAGCCCAGGTATCTGGTGACAGCATTCATGATGGAGTTGTTAGAATTCATAAACACACAAGTGCAGCCAAAGCTCTGACTACACTGGGGACTCTTGCCAAGGCATGGAAGTTTTCCTTCCCTTGCTGGTAAGGTTATGGAGGGAATACAAACTGTGTTTGCATGGGAATCACTGTGATTCCTCAGGATATCAAGGGGATCCATGCCAGAGCTTTTCTCTCTCAGGCTACCCAGGTTGCACATCGTCCCCAAGCCAGCCTCTGCAGGTCACATGCTGGGCACAGGCTGAACTCTGCCCACCAGGCTGGCACAGCACAGCTTACTCCAGGACAGCACAGGCATCTAAGATGGCCCAGACATCTGAAAACAGTTAGGGGATATGCTGCCCTATAGGGTCACAGTCAAGCCCACAATGTGGATTTAATCTGTGGCTGCTCCAGGTGTGGAAGCCCTGCAGAGTCACAGGTATTCCCTGGGAGTGTCTGTGCTTGAGGCAGACCTGCACTGCTGCCAGCACCAGGAGAACCCCTTGCCAGGGGATTTATCAAACACAAATGACCAAAAGAACCCGAATGCAAACTCTCCTCACATTCACTGTGAACATAACTACCACCAACTACTTCCCTGTCTGTGCATGCCAAGGGATCCATAAATGAGGGTGAGGAAGGATTAGACTCTGTCCTTAATTAAGCAATGCATATTGGAGCAGGTCCTCTAAAGTAAATTAGTTACACTGTATTGATTTTGGTGTAAACGGAATCAGAATCTGACTATTTGCAATGTAGCACAGTAAAAGACTAAATTAAGCATTCAATAAGCACCAAGCCTACTAGAATTATTTCAGTGACTGTCTAACCTATGAATGACCCAGCCAAGTGCTATTTTTCAGACATTAATGCAAACACATAACAGGCAACACAAAACAGCCAGCAGTAAAAATCTGTAGGGAAGATAACTCTCTCCTCCTTTGTCTCAATTATTTCTCTTCGACTGTGATTTTATCTTCACTGCATACTACTTTTATAAAAAAACATTTTGTAAATCATGTATTATAAAATGGAACAGATGAAAGGGTATTTATATGAATTGTATTTGCATTTCTGCATGAGTTTGATATGTAATTGCAAGATTACCCAAACTACTGATAATTATGTTTTAAATACAATTAGAGTTTAAACAGATATGCGCAGGAACATTTTCACAATGTTTTTTCAGACAAAAATGCCAATTCATTAAAAATTCAAAAGCCCAAAAATCAAATCCGGTCAAACAAGGAGGAAAAAGCAGAAGAGAGGTAAGGAAATGAGAAGAACATATCTTCAAATGAGAAAATTCCCTTTTTCATTCAGATTTTCAAAAAGGGAGATTAAACTGACTTTATAACATTGAAAGTCTTCAAATGAAACTGGAATGTCTCAATAGACTCAGTCCAAATTTCTGGGAGATTTTACATTTGAATAATATTTAAATTAGCTTTTCATCTAGGAAAAATATTAAATCTTGAAAACTCTCCCGAGTTAGGGCAATCACAGTGTGCCCAGCAGTACTGCTAATCAGCTGCTCAGAACATCAATGTCACCTTGCATTGCAGCACCAGCAGTGGTCCATGTCTGAAGGGTTTTCTCAATACTTGAACAATAGCTGGGATGTTTGGTGAGCATTTCTATTTTAAAGAAAACAGGGGTTTTTGGTTTTTTTAAAGCAAGATGATTTTTTCTCCCAAAATTTTTACAAATCTAGACCTGCTGTTTAATATAAATATTTTAATTGAAAATATCACTATGATGTAGTCCTAATCTAGAACTTTCATCCTTTTTCTATGCCTCAGAAACTTGAGTAATTGTTCTTGTTAAAAGAATATAATGAATAGATTAACCTTAGCAAGGTGGTTTAGTTTTCTGGAGTGAGATTTTGTTAAGTAACATTCAAAGCTAATATAGACATGAAATTAATAAAATTAGATAATTTTAAATTTACATGTTTTTTCCTGAATGAGATTTTAACATAAAATATCAGAACCTGTATTTAAACAAATATCCAAGATACTTCCTGGGGAGATTTCAGAACACAGAAGATTTTTCAGATTTTCCATTCTGAGAAAATTCTTCTTTATTGCAAGCCCTATTGAAAAGTCACTTATTTCCCACAGGATGTAAAAATGAGTCTAATTTTCCTTGGAAAAGGGTCTGTGTTAAGGTGTACTTCTCTGTGACCATTGGTGCTGCCCTGCCCAGTACTGTAAAATTTTTTGTGTGAGGAGCTGTCAGGGTGTCTCCTCAGGGAAGTCAATAATTTGGGAGGTTTTTTCCCTGATCTTTTATTTCCATATGCCATGGAAAGAAATAAGGAAATAACAAATTCTATAATTCTTTAAAATCCAGTGGCTTGGCTGCAGCGGGCATTACCTGAAGGCATTACCTTCTCACGCTTTAATTGAACAGCCACTCTATTTGATTTACATACAACCACAGAAAGGGCAGCAGCTGCTCCAAACTGTCCCCTCTGCTGCCAAAGGGACACCCACGCGGGCAGGGCAGGGATGGGCAGCTCCACCCAGGGCCCAGCTGAGGCAGGGACACATCACCCCCCAGCTGGGCTTGGGCTTAGCCTGTGCCTGTCTGTAGGAAAATGACCCTGATTGCTGTGCCCCAGTGTCACCAGGGCAGCAGCAGAAGCCTCTGGAAGCCTTTGTGGGGTGATGGTGCCAAGATGATTTTTTGCCTTTTATGTATCCTCAGTATTCTTAGCATGTATGCTTGTAATTCCTTAAGTCTGACAACTTAACATAGTCCTGGTGTTCTGTTAGGCCAGGAAACCAAACATCCTAAAGGTCTCCTAGCAGGAGGCCACAAAAACCTACACTATCTTGGGAAACCAAGGTCCCCTCTAGAGCGTATCCTGTAAACTGGAGATTTGGCCCCATCCTCAGGTGGGGGAATATCACACCATCCACCCAGGCCTGCCATTGTGGCACCCTTGCTAGATCTGCTAATTGGTAAGGTCTATAAATGGTATACCCAATCTGTTGGGGGTGTGCATTGTGGCACATCCCACTTTGGCTAAACAGTGCACCACAAGAATCCTTAGTCAAATACCAAGGTAAAACCCCTTTATCCCTAAACTGTGGCTGGCTCTGAATTTTTTAAGACCAGGAAAAGACACCAGGGATGTTGCAGAGACTACGAAGCTGCTCAGGTGCCTGGGGACCTGGGGATCTGCCCTGCAGGGACCCTGCCAGCCCCCAGCCAGACACACGTGGTGCTGACAGTGCTGTCGTGCTCCCATGTACAGGCTGCTCCTCCTCCCTAGTGGCCATCTGCCATGGAAAGCAGCATTTGACACTCAAAAGATGTCATCTTGTCATCACGTCATCCCTGCAAGGCGGGTTCAGGCATCCAGCCTAGGCTTGGGTCACAGGGGCAAACATTAGGGGCATAAATTTGCTACTTACTCAGAGAAGAGAGGGGTGTGTGCAATTCAGAGCACCTAAATTTGAGGCCTGAAGCAGCACAAAACAGCAAAGGAGAAGTGTGCCTCCCTACACCCTTTTCAATCTCTGCAGTCTGGCTACTTTCGAAAAGAAACATTGAATTGAAAAGTTGACATTACATTATGGGCATTTAAGCTTATAATCAGTGTTAGATAGCTGCATAGGTCTGGGCCAAGAATACACAGGTTAGTTTTCTTTGCATCATTACAAACACTTTAAGAATATTTCTTGCCACAGCATTTAATTTTATTTTGAACCGCAATTATTATGGCCTTACTCTAAAAAAACCATAATGCACTCTGAAATGCATATGATGAGCTCCCAAATCAAAATTCAAGCAATTTAGAAATTAAAACTTATTAAAGAACCAGCATTTACAGTATTGTTGAGATTCTGTTCTTATTTCATACTACTTTAGCATCCTGGCTTGGCAAAAGGATCTAGTCAGTTCAGTAGAAATCAGTATAATGATCCCAATATTAACAAAAATGAACAACAGGGAATATGATTTAGAGGTAGTACCTGTCAATTTTGAAAGACCATCTTTTGGCTTATGTGCACTCCTGCTGTGTGTATGTGGGAAAGAGCTTCTTTCATGTATTTCCAGATCAGTTAGAAGTATCTCCCAATGCAGCTACCAGATAATGAGCCCAAGTCTGCTCTGACTGTTGTCTCACAGACAGGACAGGACATCTCTCTGCACATCATGGACTTTCTGGAGAATCCTCAGCTCCCAGGGGATAAACAGAAACGCAGTCAGAGCAAACAGCTTTACCTATAGGCCTACAGCTAAGGCTCTAGTATATTAATGGTTGCCACAGAAAATACGAAACTGATTATCTGCCATGAAATGAGAGGGCTGATTCTCCCCAGCTGTACACACTCCTGGCAGTGTAAAGAATCTGCCTCTTGCCTTTGCTCTCTGATCACACAAGGAAAATCTGCCTTACGTTTCTCTTCATCCTCCTTATCACAACCATGACTGAGACTGGGTGTATGATCAAGGCAAAAAGGTACAAAGGGATTTAACACCTGGCTGACCTTGGCCATACTGTCACACACCAATATGACTGCACAAACAGGAGACTACTGTGCTTGCTTCATCAATAAACAAACCACTTCTAGCAGCTACAATCCCACCAGCACTGTTGGCCGGTAAATTTTTGTCCAGAGAAACTCTATGAAATATACTCCCAATGATACAACTGACTAAGCTAATTGGGTTTTATAAGAATGACTTAGATAATCTGCTCTTTTAGTGGCTGTAATGGGAAATGTTCACTTCTTGGTACTATCCTTTAGGGTTCTACAACAGGAATACAGGTTTTTGTAAAATTCTCCTCAGCTTTGCCATAGCTTTGCTATGTCAACATTGTTGCTATCTGTGTCAAAATTTAAAATTGCCTATGACATTTGTCACTTAGTAGTACTTTTAATGACCGTGTTAGTCAGTATCTGACATTTGGTCCAGTGTATATTGCACCTCTGAGATTCTGCACAGATTGCCGGTTACAGACATCACACAAATGCATGTGTCACACAGATCACACCAGTGACAAAACAGACATGGATATTAAGCATTTTAAATTTGTCTTACTTACCTATTTTTAAAAATTTTCATTGACCAACCCTATTTCAGCCTTCCCCTCCAATCTACATAGATCCAGATCATCTATAGCATTAAGTCAGAAGTTTGGAAATGCAGAGATCACTGCAAAACCCAGCCATGTCCTGCCTTGCTTATGAGGAATGAGTGTTCTCCACTTAAAGGCAACTTTCATTAGGCATACACTTTGAGTTTATCAGAGACAAGTAATATTAAATAGTCAAATATTAGACTCTGGTTTGTTTATATGTGTTCATAAAGGGTAGAGGAAGAAAAAGGAACAGTTTCATATATTTCTACCATTATTTATACAGATGCAAAGCTAAAGAGGCTCAGGCGAAACCAGCAGAGATCTCCAGATACAATGCCATGGCTGACAGCTGCATTTGGCTCAGTTGCTTGCAAAGCTCAGCAGTGGCTATCATCCTCATTCAGTCACACCAGCACAGCGAGCAGCACTTTGGAAAGAAGAGGATAACTCCTTAGTGGCACATCTGTTAGGTATAGATGGCATTCATCTGAGTAGCTTTGCCAATGGATGACATGCCAAGTCCTTTATGCTAAAAGGCTTGTGCTTGATGTTAATCATTCGCTCTCTGCCAGTTAACATGTTTATCCTTCTAGGAAATACTTTGATCTATACTGGCACTTGAAATATAGCAACCAATTTTACTAGACTGGAAATGAACAAACAAGATCTTGTGTGAATTGCCAAATGGCACAGCAAAATGCAGGATGCATGTTACAAAGGGTTGCTTAGCAACTAGAAAAGGCCATGCACTCCATTTCACTATTTTGGTTTGAAACAGAAAATAAATGGCCTTATAATTGTTTGAAATACACAGAGAGCTAGAACAAAATACTGCTCTGGAGAAATCTATTTGTGAGGAGTGTGTGTCATGGGAGACAGAGAGACTCTGAACTCAACATTCAATAGGTAAGTGAAGGAGAAACTGCCTTTCAGATATTTTGCCTTAAAATGTAAATGCAATGGTAGTTTAAGTTCAGTGCATGTATTCTGCTATTCAACCAGGATTTAAAACAATTGTTTATTTCTACCTTTCATCTTCGAATGTTAAGAGAGTTAGGGTTTTTTGCAAAGAACACTATTAGCTCATCCTCCATTTGCATGCAAGGAAGTGGAAGTTTAGAGCAGTTGGTACTTTACCCATGCAAGTTGCCAAACTGTGACTACATCACAGGCATCCTGAATCTAAGCAGTCTTAAAAAAAACAAACCAACTTCTGCATAACATATCCTCCTTCCTCTCTCTTACACAGCTCCCCCCGTGGCTGGCAGCTGGTCTTAAATAGACAGATATAAATAATTGCCTAGCAATACTTCATACAGGAAAAAGAGAGGTCTCTAAAAACTCCAAGCCTCCCATACTTTGAAGCGGCCACTGTCTTTATTTTCCAATATGAGAAACTGAGGCAGAGATCAAAGTGATTCTTGAAGAACACATGGGAAGTCTTTTGGGATTTGAGAGCAGACTGTGGACACCTGACATTTATCTTGGTGGCAAGTCATCTCCTCTTCCACCAGTATTCTTTTTATACAGGGATCTAAAGCAGGTATGAGCATCCCCCTGATATTCCTTGGCCATTAAGATCCCCTTGCAACATCATCTCTGTGCTAGCTCCCAGCCCAGGCAGTCCTGGTGCTGAAGCCAGTCCCACTGCAGCTGCAGGAACCTGCCTAACTCACTGGGAGTAGAGGAGGGAGAGCTCTGAGGCTCAGACCTCTGTGGTACAGCAGGGTGAGCTGAGCACAAAGGGGCAGCCACTGTCAGGAGGTGTCAGCTCCTTAATCTATGTAACATGTAAGCTGCAGCCAACAGCCTCCTGCACAATACCAGTGTGTCTGCTGAAAATGGCATTGCCCATAATTGCATTGTTTGCTTAGAGGGGACCCGAGATCCGGATCAAGTTCAACAAGATCTGTGTCATTCTAGTTAGTGCTGTTTTTCAAGCACACCCCTTCAGTGAACAGAAAGCCCTCTGAATCCATGACCAGACTTTCAGGGCCAGATAACTGACTGTTTCGGTTTCTTTCAAGTTGTATCGCAGTAGACACACACAGTATCCTGGATACTGGACAGATTTAAAAGTGGGAAGAAAAGGTTCCAGCACACTGGCTTTAAAAGGGAGAACAAAGTAAGTGAGGATCAGAGGGAGGAAGGCGATCGCTATGACACTAAGACAATTAATCACTGCCAGATGTTAAGGGTCACACAGCACTGCATGCTGGGAAGATCAGCAGGGGTTCTTGGACAGGGAATAGAGGGAAAAAATAACCTGTCATGTCAGTGAACTAGTCAGGGGTTTAGGGTTCCTGTCGTTTAACTATTGGTGTGCTCTTAATAAAATGACAATGCATTGAAGAAGGGGAGGAAGATAGGGCAGTTGGCAGAAAAGAGGGAGTGACAGCTTAATAATCCCTGTCTGTCAAAAGCACTAAAAATACCATCCCAAATTCAACGTTCTTACTTTTGTAATGAACGCGCCAGGGTTCCTGTTTGATTAATAGAACACTTGTTGACTGACAAGGACAAATGTGCACATGGTCTGAACACAGCCCTGTGCATAAATAATTTAAATTGCATTATGGCCAGAGCTCAGCTTGCACTGGGGGTTCTGTGATAAACCCCTGTGTTTCAGCAGTTCATAACTTGGCCCTAAAAGAAAAGCTCAGGCATCTTGAGCCTAAAGTTGGACCGAGAAGGATGGTTGGTTTCTTTGAAGTATGAAAAAGAAACCAGTGCCCTCTGGAAACCACAGACCTTTGTTGGTGCAGTGATGGTGGTGTCTCTGTTGGCTCCAGTTGTGTATCTCTCACATTACAGCAAAAAGAAGATGGTTTTTCACTGAATGATGCAAACAAATCTGTGTTCATGCTAATGCCCACTTCTCCCCATTAACAGCAATGCTAATGACAGTGGTATATACTCACCACAAACATGGGGGAATGCTTGCTTGGAACTTTGGGAATCATTTTCAAAGGGAAGAGTTTAGACCATTTTGTAAATGGATACTTAACTGCAAATATTTCCTGCATCCCTTTGGGAGATTAATTTTGTTTAGTTAAGCTGTTATTTGATAATACCCTTTTAAAAATTCTGCTTTTACCTCAAAAAGGAACATTTTCCACCAAAACTGGCACATATTTCTCTTCTTAAAACAATGCTTAAGAGCTCGTATATCTATGGTGTAATTATTTCTCACCCCTGAGGCCCTACACACAAACCTAATGGAAGGAACAGACAATTAGGCCACTTGTAGATGTACTGAGTATCTCAGGTAAGACCTAACTTCAAAATTTTTATCCATCCTGTGCAGCTATGTCTGAATTCCCATATATCAGTCAGAATTCATTTTTCTCAACATTTTAGTCACCTGATGAGAACATGCAAACATTTGGCTGTTTTTCCATTTTTTTTCCCTGTCAAATCAGAATACTTCTTTAAGTCATTATTCAGGCAGTAAAACAGCTATGCTTGTTTAAACAGTTCATCACATTATGATCAGAATGGAACAATAACCAAAATGAAAATATTATCAGATTAAACACTACAACAGAAATTTCCCAAAGAGTACACATATTTGGTCTAATAGCTGCTCTTTCTTTTCAATTTGTTCGGTCTTGTAATCTATCAGATGATTTTGGCGGCCTGAATTTGAACTTGGAGAAATGCTGCTGAGCACATTCAACTTTCTTAGTGCCATAAAGGCTGAGATTTCTTTGTTACCCTTGAGGAGGCTTTAGCTTTGCAGAATCAGGCTCTCAAGTCTTAAGAAAACAAGCATTTGTTTGTTGAATTTTTCTGAGTATTTTTTCCCAGATATTGTTTGGGGTTTTTGTTTTCAATTTATAATGTGAATTATATAAATAGCAAATTTATATACATTACATTCTATAAACACATAGAACTGCTTATTTGTCCTCTTCCATATTAGATAATATTAAGAACTACATAGGTAGTCCTCAAAATGGAACCATTTTTTACTTAGTCTCCTTCAATCATTGTAAGTCACTGTTTAATTCATTTCCTTGCCATTTGAATTGGAGTTTCAAATTGTTCTTACAAATCTCCATAGATTAGGCCAGACTTTGTAGCAACCTCTGTGTTGCAGCCAAATTGTACAAGGAAAAGGGGTGCACAGTAGCAACTTTTGCAATTTGTTGAAGTGACACAGTCAAGACTTATCATTCCTCTTCCTAGAATTGCCAGTAAAGTTCTTCAGGCAAAATTTGGCTTCTGCTTCAGTTGCCTCTTTTGTAAAACTGTACTGAGCCTTCCCAGTCTTGCTAACCACATGTCCACTCCAGTATTAATGGACACCACAGTGCTGCACTATTATGGAATGTTTCAGGAGAAAGGAGAGTCGACAGAGAACTTGTGTAATTCACAACACGTGACCCCAGCAAGCACATCCTTCCTCAAAAACCTGCCAAAGCTGCACTCTGCAGAAGGCAAACCTGGTTTTACACACCCATCTGCCCAGCAATGCTATCTCACTGAGTAACCTCCTCTGAATTTAATGTAAGGGTTTGAGTGATGCCACACATTAAGAGTTAACTTATAACAGTCCTTCAGAGCATTAATGTCTCCTTTGTATCAACATTGAGAGATCACAGCAGACAGAGCAGCTCCACTGCACAGAACACAAAAACAAGCCCAGGAACTTGCTGCCTAAGCTCCCCATCCCTGAGTACAGTTTCCTCTTACCCTTCCTTGCTGCAGTTCACCGGGGTCACAAAGACAAGAGATGGTTGCCGCTACTTTGCAAGGCTTCTGTTTGTGGGTGGCACCTGATGCTGTGTCACTGCAAGGCTGCTTCAAGGTGCAATGAGGGTTAAGATGCTGCTAGAGATGAAGCCACCTGAGCTACTGATGCACTGTCTGAATAAAAATAAACAAGCAGAATTGGTTACACAACTACAAGACATTTTCTTGTAGCATCTTCAACAAGTAGTTTTACCATATGGGACTGTTTTTCAAAAAGCTAAAAAACATAAAAGTAAAACAAATGTTGTATGAATCCCAGACAGCTTTTGGGTATTTAATGTACCCCAAGAATTTTCAGCTTATAATAAAGAACAACTGAAGGTGATCAGACAGACAATACACCACATTGCTACATCTGTATGCAACCCTGATGTTCCATCAGCTTGGGCTGTATTAGCCACTTCATCATCCTGAGACATCTGGCAGATGACCAATATACTTTTGTCTCCATGTTTTTATGGATATAACAGCTTGAACAAGATTAAAAGTAAAATTTGCGCCTTACAGAGATACATGTAATAGTCTGCATAATTGCACATGGGTTATGTTAGGAGGGCATTCTCATACATGAAACTTCCTTTGCTCCACAGCACTTTCACACTTGAGTTTGTTTCATACTTCAGATTGTTCCCCTAAATGGCACACCATGATATACTGCTAAACATTCTGCTGGATCAGTCATACAATTACACATGTTTGTTCCACATGTGCCTACCAAAAATATCCAGAGCCCCCATATAGCTTCCTTCTTTAAAGTAAATAGCAAGGAATAGATTGTTTTATTCCTCTCCAAAACTTTAGTGCCAGTAGACAAAAAAGAGTTACAGTGCATGTGAAAAGCATGGGCAACAAAAAAACACAAAAGCTTTTTTGCTGTTTAGCTTTTGTCATTTAAGCTATCAAAAAAATAAAAACAGACTGGCTAGCAGCCAATTTGAATTGTAGTTCAATAAATTCCTATAACACTTATTCACTTTGGAAAATACAAAATAATTGATCAAAAGCAAAAAGCCCCCAGAATTTATTTTTAATTTAAAGCTTATATATTAACAATCTACAACAAGCTACTTGTTCTGCTGTTCTAGACAAAACAGGTCATCATTTTAATTTGTGACAATAAATAAGCCTATTTTTTTCTAAATGTGGGAAAAGTTTAAAAACTGATGTGAACAAAACATACCTTTTCTCTTCCAAAAGCAATGATGAGCATTTTAATTTTTGCTTGAAAGTATACAAATAGGCAGATATAATTTGACTTACAGAACTATTAATTCAACTCAGCCCTCTTATTTGCAGGCTATAGTCTCAAAACAGTATCATAAGGTTGATTATTCAGCTAGCAAACACACAGGTAAGCTGCTTGTTTTAAGAACATTTCATTAACCCAGTGGGGTCTTGGACCGAATGAAATGGCTTTGTTTTTCTTTGTGCACTGTGGTAGAATATGCACCTAAATTATCAATTATATTTAACCTCCTGCCTAAACTGGAGTAATGTGGCTGACAGGAGGCGAGCTGACTTTTAAACCCAGCCAGATAGAGTGCTTTCTGACAGAGCTTCAACTGAACAACACACATGCAGACAATTAGCCAGGTTTTAGAGGCTGGCCCAAGCTAGAGAAGAGCTGGAAACATGTTCCTTGGTGTTTCTCATTAGAGACTGACTGACTGAGAGGATTCCAGGCTGGCTCACGGCTCCCCTTTCATCTCACAGACCTGTGCATAATGTGCCCCAGACCCCGGCAGTGGGAGCCTGGTGGGGTGAGTGCAGTCCAGAGGTGAAGTTGATTTTCCTAGGGTGTGATTCTGGGCAGGGAAGGTGGCAGCACCTGGGTCCAGCAGAGGTGCCCAGGCTGGGGCAGCAGTGAAGCTCCCTTTGCACACAAAGGAGGTTCCTGCACTTGGGAATCTCAGCCAGGCTGCTTGGGGAGATTTCTAAATTCCCTGACAAGAAATGTAGGTTTGCTCCCCTCACAAAAAAAAAAAAAATATCTAAACCCCAACCCAATCTGATAACACTGCTTTAATTCACTACAATTCTGTTGTTTCTTATCAATCTCTTCAAGTGCAGCTACATCTGCACCTCCCTGAGTATTGGAAGGAATTTGCATTTGAAGAACAGTGAACTTTCAGCACTTTGCATGGAATAATTGATATCCTGCTATTTTTCCAAATGCTTTTACAAAAGTTCAATGTGTGTTAGTCTGTGAGCATTCTCAAACATCTGTGTGGCAGTCAGATAAAACCCAGACCTATCGATAAGATGGTCCAAAGGAAGCATTAAATGCATAAATACAGTGTGTCTACCATGACCTGATATGTTAATTTCTTCATACTTTTCACATACTGTCTTGAATTTTGTTGTTAAGCCAGGATTCCTCAGTCAGGGAAGAAAACCCAACTCCAACATCCAATTTCCCTGCAGTTTTTCTAAACCACAAACTAGTACAATTTATAGAGGAGAATATCTGCTATGACACATTTTCTCAAAGGGAATATTTACTGGAGAATCCATCACTGTAATGACATCTTTGTTAACCTCTATGTTTTAAATATTTTGCTACAAGTATGTCAATTCACATGAATTAGTAGAGCCCGTATAAGTCAGTAGTAGACCGCCACATGTGGTTTTGTACAGAGGAAGCACCTCAGATCTCATGTGAAGAGTGTGCAAAGTTTGAATCGGTTTTATAAATGTGCAAAATATCCCAGAAACAATTTTCTCCTTTTTACAGTAAACTTTGACCTCTCAAAGATGCATTCTGTAAGCATCTTTGCACATGATGCTGAAGCAGAAAAATAAGTCAGATTCTTACTTTCCTTTTGCTCCCATTTAATCTGATGACCCTCCTGAACTTAATGGTCCCAGAGAAACCCCAAACTATCTTTTATTATTCTCCATGACCATGTTTTATTTCTCTAATATTTACTGCTCAGCTACATCTAATTGCCTTCAATGTTACCTCCTGGAGAAGGAACAACTATCAGCCTCTTCAGGTTGCTCTTCCCAATGCTGCCACATGAATGATATAGTTACAACCCTCCCAGTACTTATTTTCTTACAGTTAAACCATCTGGAGCCAGTTACTAACATGAGAATCACAAAAGGAGGAAAGTTTCTAGCCTTTGTGGTTTCTGAGAAAAGTCACCCAAACATACCCTACAAGCCCACAAACCAGAAAATAAAGTTATAATTTTATTTATTGAAACTATCATTAATTTTCAGTACCTAGAGGTGACAATACCCTTTGGCAGATCCTCTCATCTCGGTGTGACCCTGATGCCCTGATCCTATAATGAACAGACAAGGGGGTGTTTGGTCAAGGGAGGAGCATTTTCCTGTGCTAGGGAGGATGCTCAGAGCAGGGACACTGCTGGCCAGCTTGTGGCCATGCTGGAGCAGGAAAGGGCAGTGCCACCCTGCCCATGAGCAAGTGTGACTTGCAGCCTGTATTTATTTCCCACTCCAATGTACCTATTGCTCCTATTCTCCAAGGCACTTGCCCAAATGCTTACATGTGCAATAATTAACAAATAAAAGGTGTTGTACAAAAGGAAAATTTAGGCTGCTATCCAAGATTCATGTGGTTTTGGAACTTGCTCAAAGATAAATTATGTTTTTTTAACACATGAAAATTTCCAACTAGTACACAACCACTTGTTTGTGAATCAATTTTACAATTTAAAAATACTTATAGAATTACAATATGGAGTTAAAGATTTCCAAAAAGGTGTGTTAGAGAAAGCTTTAAAGAGACTACAAACCATTTCAGTTTATATGGAATATACCTGACAGAAAATAAGCTCTTGGAAAGCTTCAGAAACTTTAATGTGAAGCCCTTGTCTTGAAATCTTACTCACCTGAGTAAAACAACAGCCAACTGAACCTTTCAGTCTGACAGGCTGTAACGTTCTGAGCCTGCCTTGGTCACAGAGGGCCAAGAAAAGCTGTCTTATATTGTCCTTCCACTCTTGTTCCTCTGTTTCTCAACTTTTTCATCTTTCTTCTGAATTCAGAGAGCTTTCCACTTCTAAACTCTCAAGCTTTCAAAGTGTGACACATGAGTTTAGCACACCTTGTTAACTTAATATTTCACAGAAAAGACTTTCCTTTGGAAATATTCTAGGTCAGCCTTACCACTGCTATGAGTAGTAATTTTTCTAAGGTCTTGATACATATAAGTACCAAGTATCCTCTAGTCTTGAGATCAGAATTAGACCCTTTATGGTTTCCCGCTGGAAGCTGATAAAAAAAAAAAAAATCAGAGGAGCAATTTTGGTCCACTGCCATCAATGGGAATTGTGAAGAGTCACAAAGGAGAAAATATTCCTAAAACAGAGATGGAAATAGAGAAGGAAAAGCATGAAAGGGCTTCCAGTCATGCAGTGGATGTTGCTCCCTTGTGAACACACACTGATGTTTTCTTCTTAACAATGAACAAAAGCCATTTTCTCTGAGGAAGAGGACAGGAAAAGGCTCAAGCTAAAGCTGGGTCAGGACTAGTTAGCATGGAGCTTCTGTGTCATTGGTTAGAGGAGTTAGAGTCCAGTTAAAAATCTCTCTTGCCTGTCCCCAGCTTTTGTTCTCCCTTTGAAGCCCATCCTGCCCTTCCAAAATGCTGCTTGCTGGGTGTCAGCCTTCTATAAACTTCCCTGTCCCAGTCAGCTCCCCATCCAGTCCAGCTTTTATCCACACATCCCTATAGCTGTGCTGCTTTTCCTTCCCAAAAGTCCAGCTGTAAACTGTCCCCCCTAAAACTGGACCATTTAGGAAGAAACAGATGAGAATTTAATTTGAAAACATTTTTTCCAGCAGTAAATAATAAAGCTTATACAGCTTTATCTGAATGGATCTTGGTTCCTGCCACATTTGATGTCCTTGCTTTGGAGCTCTACTAGCACCTCTGCATCAAACAACTTTTCATATATTTTGAGACTTTGCAGGGTTGGTTTTTTTTTTTTTTTCATTAACTTCTTTCTTTCAGACCTAGAGGTTGAAAATAAATAAGGAAACACATAGCTTTTCCAGCTGAAGTAAGATACAGAGATTTCAAAGCGCTGAACCACACTCACTGTTTAAGCCCAGTGCTTTCAGCCAAGAGAAGCAGCACCAGGCCATGATTGCCTCTGATCCAGCCTGGGGTGGGAGAGCACAGTTCCCCCTGGGGCAGAGCCCTAGGCTGTGCACACATCAGTCCAGTGAAGAGCATACATCAGCCAGGCAGTCACAGCTCCTGACTGGGCCAAACAGAACCAGCCCTGCAGCAGACACAGCAGGCACTTCACACACCTTCTTAAAGGTGTTCTGTGGCATCTGATAGCATAAGTTTTTTATAAATGTACTTATTTTATACATTAAAAAAAAAAAAAAAAAAACCTACAAAATCTTGAAAATAATTAGCAAAATACTAAAGCTGAAGAAATATTTAGAAATAATTAAATCAAATGTCTATATTTAAAATTTTTTGACTCTCACAGCTGAGATATATTTATCCTTTAGTGACCCCTAACAAATAATGGAATGCTAAAGGCACGGGGAAAGGTAACACAGACAGAATTTACAAAAGTGAAAGTTAAGGACAGATTAACACCTAGATGCAGACTTTTCTGGCTTGATGACTGAACAATATTATTTCAACAACAGTGTACCATAGAGCTCTCAATTCTTGCATTGTTTTTACACTTGACACATATGAGGACAGAAAAACTCAGTTGTAAACTGGAAAGAAAGCCAGAACTTTCAAAACTAGAGCAATCTGGATAAGATTTAAAAATAAACAACAGAAAAAGCAGTTTTTCCAGAAGAATGCTTCCTCCCCCTCTTCCCTGTCCCATTCTCCTCTACCTCCAGCAGAGCCAGCACCAGATGTTTCAGAAACCACACACTGGGCAGATACACAGGATCATCTGTCCCTTCTTCCATAAAGGTCTCATCCAAAGGGAAAAATTTAGACAACCTAGTTCAAAGAGCACGCCAGTAGCAGCAAGTAGCAAGTCTTCCATTTTAAATAGCTCTTACCTTTGAAAATAGAAATTTTAATGGAATAATTTTTAAATTTCATATCCAGAAAACTGGATCACAACAGTAGAATAGTCTACAAGATATTTTTGTGATAAACACATTAATCTAAAACAGTTCATGAATATGTAATCTACAGACATGACTAATGAAAACTATTTTCTCAGAATTAAGATTACTACAAAACCAACACAAAGTCCTGGCAGGGAAGTAATATTTAATAGATTTAAGAAAAAAAGTGAATCATTTTTACACCCAAATAAAAGAGTTTCGCCCTAATCCAGGAAACAGTTTTTCCTATATGCAAATGCTTTAAAAAATGCAAATTTAATTTCCTCAAATATATGTAATGGTAAATATAAATTCTAAAAATAAAATATTTATTCAGGATTACTAGTAACACTTAATAGAATGGATTTAGACATTGAAATAAAGATGAATAATTAAAAATGGGTTTGTTCCAAAGTAAGATTAATGTGTTGGTTAAAGATATAATTCCTTCTATGCGTAAGTGTAACAGGCAATATTTTTTCTCTGACTTTGACTTTTTTACTTCTAAAAGCAGCAACTGTAAAGGATTCCTGGTGACAAGTGCTAGGGTCACAAGCAAGGCTGGGGAGCAGAGGAGAGCAGTGCCCAGGATAGCACTGAGGAGGGGCTGGGCAGCTCTGGGGGTTTGCAGCCCCTGCATCCCCCACGACTGCACAGTGTAAAACACCTCTAGGGTTGCTTTAAAGCACGCAGACAGCCAGTCCTGCCCTGCCTGGCCCGGGATCAAAGGACTGGAAAGGTGGCTCTGTGCCACTGCTCCCCCGGCTCTGCTTAGCTTCACGAAGGCCAAACTCAGCACAGCTGAGAATCTATCCCAGCACGTTAATCATGGCTGGGGTGGAATTGCTGTCATACTGAAGTTTTCATTTCCTTCACCTTTTAAAGCCTGACTTGTTCAAAGGAAGACAAGATTTCAATTTTGCACTGAAGCACCCCAGATTGGAAATGTCTTTCAGTTAGCAATTCTAGAAAGCAAGTGAAATTTGCAGAAGTCAAACATTTATTACATAGAAAATATTAATGAGTGGAATTATTTCAGATGTCACTTGACAGTCAGCTAAACACAGCACTGTGGAAGACAAAGTCCTAATCAAGCTGCTAAAAGCATTTTCATATCAAGAAAAATGTACTGCAGTTAATATCAAATTTGATTTGCCAAAAGTGCAGGAAATTGAGTTAGGTGTTCACTCTGCCTGGTGCCAGTGGGGCTTCTGGCAGCACAGCCTGGCACCAGAGCCTTGGGGGTTTCTTTGTCCTCTTTTTTGCCTTCACAGGGGGATAGGGACAAAGGAAAAAAGAAATTACAGTCATTTCAATGTGGTGAAACAAAGGCACAAGAAGAATTGCAATTCACAATGAACAAATGTAGACATGGTATTAGCAAAATTTCTTCCACAGAATCATTTCTTACACATTTCACCACAGTAGAGATATAATTCAAACGTTTACAGCAGTCCAGCTGCACTATCCATTTCAAGAGACTTAGAAGTCCATTTTTATTAATTATATTTAAATGGCATGCAGAGCAGAGACATACCACAGCTCTGGTGCTATCAGAGCCACAACTCCATGTATTCTAAAAAACTCAAGACTCATGGGTAATATTTATAACATTTATGATTGATATCAACACAGCATTATTTCATTCCAGAAGTTGTTCCTAGGAGTTAGAGTCAGGAGCTACTGTCTCCCACGGACAGGCTGGATTGAGATTACTGTACACACTGGGATCTGAGGGACCAAAAATGCATATGAGAGCACAAAGACCAAGGAGACAAATGAAAACTCCCTGTACAATGATAAAATATTTCAAGCTAGAAAAAGTTTACCGGATTATGGAAATACATTCTTTCTGAATACTTCTTTCCCCTTCAAATCCCAGCCATCTTTAAAAGCCAGGTGACAGCTCTCACAAGAGAAATTTTTCTTCTTCTCTCCTGTGATTTGATTTAGATCTCCTTTGCAGTGACAGACTGCTAGGTTGTGTAAAGCCCAGAGATCTCTACAGCAGGCAGTCCACTAATGACTCAGAGTCTGTGTAAGACACAGAGAGCAAGGAGAGAGAGAAAAGAAGAAGAAAGAATTAAGCATCCATCTCATTCACCCATCACACAGGCCTCCCAAACCCCCTGCTGGGGCAGTGGGAGGCAGAATTACTCCTGCTGGGCTCCAGGCACCCCCAGTTGGTCAGTGCAGGTGTTCTGCTGCCACACCATCGATAAGTCACTATAAACTGCAGGAATTGAAAAAGTACAATATATGGAAATGTAGTAGTGTTTTCAGTGCTTTGTTTGAATGGCTTATATTTTTTGTCTGCAAAGTTTGAAAACTTTTTTAATAGGGTGTTGCTTTTTGTGTCTTTTTTTTCAATATCAGTTTCAAAACTGCCTAAAGTCATAGTCACATGTCAAAACCCTGACACCTACTTTTAATGATTTCCATTTCCATTCCAACCGTCTCATCCACTTAACTTCCTCATTGCTTGGCTACTGCTGCAGCATTCACGTCTACATTTTATCAGTGTTTTGTGGCTTTCCATGGAATAACTCCATGGTCACTCACAGACTACAGTAATGCAACCACTATCTTCATTATGTTAAGTGGACTTTACTCCTTCACCAGCAGTCAAAACATAGAGGCAGTTGAATTTTCTTTATTTTGGATTATAGTTTTCCACTTCAAAATAATTTACCTTGGTTCAAATCACATATAGAACTTCAAAATAAAATAGTCCAGTTAATGGATCTTTGCTTTAGCAAAGAATAAGGAACTCTCACAGTGTGGGCATTTTGAGAAAAAATACTTTCATGACATTCAGCTGAGTAGAACAGTCATAATTAATTTAAGTCAACTGTGCCAAAGCAACATATTATTACTTCATAGGGGATGTTTGCAGTGGAGGATGAGTTATTGACTCAACAGGCCTAACAGTCCTAACAGAGCTTGACCTGCATTTAGCCTGCACTACATACAGCCAAAAAAAATGGAGTCTCATCCTGCCGTTCTCACAGTATCCATTTCTGAGGAAAGAGCTTCCCATTCCACTGTGCTAGTAAAATACAAACTACTAATTAATATCTTGTACTCATTATTATAATTCATAATAGTTGTTAGCATCTAGGAGGTTCACCAAGACCTGGATCCTATACAGTGCTTTAGGAACATCTTGGAACAGGCAGCTCTGCCTTGTGTGACTTGGTTTACAAACTAGACAGAGACGGGCAAACAAAATTAGCTCCTCTCACCCAAGTTCACACAGTAGAAACACAGAGATAAGATAGGGAAAGCAACCACCACAATGGAATAGGACAAAAAAATTCCTGTGGATACTTTTACCCACTCTTGGGAATAAAGGTACCTTCAGGCCTCAAAGCCAAAGAATCACTTCAGGGATTTTAATGACAATGTGAATTGCTTGCTCCCAGATCTTAAAGTAGGTAAACAAATATTTATGTTCTTTGCTACAAACAGAGACAGCTTTCAGCACTACTTGAAGTGGGAAGGAGAAAAGTAGATTTAAAATTTGTGTTTGTTTTGTTAAAGGATGCATGAACTCTTCTTTTGGGCCAAAGTATCTTTCAGGTCATTAGGACTGTGTGTTTCTGGAGAAAAGTCTGTTTTCTGATGTTTCACACAAAGTGTAGCTTTGGTCCATATGATTCAGAATAAGGAAAGACACTGCACTTTAAAGGAATGATGACATTACAATTAAACTATTGTTGTTACATATTTAGGTACAGCCAAGAACAAAGGGTATAAAAAACCAGAATCAAGAGCAATTATTTCTTAGAGGCTATTATGAGTTTTAACATCCAGACTAGGGAGCTAGCAAATATTTCCTTAGTCATAAGAGCAGATCACTGCCTGGAGAGCAGAAAGGACTTTTTTTTTTTCTGAAAATATACCTAAATCAACCCTACTGTGTGGAAACTGAGTGCTGTAATCATATTCCACTAGGAAAATAAATCCTCACAGCATTCAAAAAAAGTGGGTTTTGTCCCATACTTTGAAATGCTTAGAAATATGTCCACAGGACACCACACACATAGAACAGGTGAGATGGGTGCTGAAGAGAGCCAGGGGATGTACAGAAGAGCCATGTTATCTTGCACATGAATGCCATGATCTGACGATTTCAGAAATATTTTTAACACAAAAAGTGTGTGTAGGTGTGGCAGCAGCTCTCTGGCCACAGAGAGATGGCACAGATTTTCCCAGCATTTTCCTGGGGAAGGCTGTGAGAAGATCAGTGAAAAGAATTAGAAACAGTTCTTATCTCCATTTGCCGTACCTGTTGTTGTGCACATGTGGAATGTGTTATGGAGATTGTTTACCAAAGGGTGGCTTCTTTATTGGACACTGGTGATGGTGTTTGGATTGACTGACCAATTAGGTCAAAGCTGTATTGGACTGTCTGTAAGGGTTACAGGTTTCTTAATAATATAATATAGTATAATATAGTATAGCATAGCTTAATGAAGCTATATTATGCTATAGTAGAAGGATCAGCCCTCTGCAATCATGGAGTCAATGCTCATTATTACCAGCTGGGGGCCTGCAGTGACATGTAGGTATGTGCACACAGAAGACTATGAACATATGGAAGGTTTTGGAAGTCTTAATTAGCTTGGGTTAGTCTCAGAGGTCACCCAAGAGAGACAAAACTAATTTATAAAAAATCTTAGAGTAAAGAGCCCAAAGTTCCCATCACAAAGAAAGAAAGAATATTTCTTAGAGCTGAAAGTTTCTCAAAGGGGTGACAGATGGGCAAACATGGAGGGGCCTAAAGAGCGAGGAGGAGACACAAGTGAGACCAGCTGAAGAGAGAAGAAAAAAAAAGATCTCAAATCCTTGCTACACTTTTGTGCCTCTGCCTTCCTTTTCACAAAAAAGCCATTTCTTCACAGTGAGAGGTTTAAAGAATTCTTTCAGAAAATCCACCTGGTCCTAAGGAGTTTGCTCCCTTGAAAACTCTCAAAAGCTGGCTATTTTTAATTTTCCTTCAGCTATTTCCACTTTTATCTGCCTTCTGGACAGGAACATGTACTTGACACAATTCGTCAGTTTTTACAAACTGAGTCTTAGAACCACCTTGTCTTCTACTCTGGGCAGATTTACCAAGGGACACTGAAAACCCACCAGCAGAGGATGGATGGTAGGAGAACTGAAGCGAAATCTCACTTAACCCAAGCTAACTCAAAGATCTACCATGCATTGCACCCCTACAGAAAATATTGTTGTTACATGGTCCCTGAGGTCCAATGACAATAAAAAATGTGTAAAAGAATTTTATAAATGTTATGATACCTTCACATCATCTTTTTTTTTCCTTGCCTTGGGAGACTTGTTCCCAACGGCTAAAGAAAGACAGGAAAGATAACTCCTAACTTGAGGCTGCTGCTGCAGCTTTGCCCGTTGTTTGTTACAGAGATGGGAACTGGGGCATTGTACCAGCAATGGAATTAATTCAAGTAGATCCAAAGAAGAGTGAAGGCAGTAAAGAATGCAGAATTAACTAATTTTTTTGCCTCCATTGAAATATTCCACATGCCACAGAATGACATGGTTACTTCTACAGTTATTTTAAAATGCTGTTTTCCATTTCCTGAACCCAACTTCTTTTTACTCAGTCAGCTTAATGTTAGTTTTTAACTATGCACTGTTTGTCAGCTCCTACAGCCATCACACCCATGGTAAAAATAAAAAAAAGTCCTTCTAGTATATGATTTACCTATTGAGAAGAAAGTAAGGATTATATCAGGGCTCTTCTGGAGTAGGTTTTAAAAACAACAAATTTTGTTTTAGCACATTTTGATACTCTCCCACATCTGTGGAAAAAATCTCTTCCATCCATTTGGAAGTCTTCCTAATGGTGTCAGAATCATTTCTATCATGTTACAGAGAAATTATGCACCATCATCTCTCCTTAACTGAGCAGCAAAGAAAGATTTTGGAACTAACAGGATCTTATATAAGGCTTGTCTGAAGCATTACAAAACTGTGCTTCATATGTATCTAAAGTATAATGATAGTAAGAAGTTAATGTTAAAGAAGAAAATTAATACGTTTAGAAGTCCTCAAATTAAAAATGCCTTTCACTCTTTTCCATTACTTTTCTTAGGACACCTCAGTTTCAAAGTAAAATTCAACACTACTTTTAATTTCTGTGTATTAAAGTACTTTTGTTACCTATTAAGTATGATTGATCTATTTTAGTAATGAAATAAGAAATCTTGACACACTCCTGGCAAAGAAAAAGTGTCAAAATATAATTCCTGGATTATAGGATATCCCTTGGAAACTTTCAGCTACGCGTAAAAGGGGAGAAAAAGAAGAGTGAGGCTTGGTTTGAGAAAGGGACCATCAAAAATTATGAGGAGAATAAAAGCTAATAAATTGGCTGACAAACAAATGTTTGAGTTAACTGTCGGTAACTGTTCATTTTTCCTAGAACTGCACTAAAGGTCAGATGCAGATGAATATAATATGGGATTCATTAAAAAATCATATCTATTTAATGTATAGAATAATAAAAAAAGACAAGTCACATCTTTACCTCTCCAACAGAGTAAATAATCTTCACACACTCCTTTTTTCTGAGGCTGACACAAAGTCACCATATGGGTCATAATGGAAACAGTATCTTCCACCTCTTTGTACCTGAGCAAATGACCTCCTTTCAAGATGAATTTTCCAGAAAGCAGGTAATTGAATTATTTGAGTGCTGATCCACTTCAAAGGTTGCTCTTTATAGGAAGTATAATCAGATTCTGATGCTTTGATCAAGGGAATCTATGAACCTGTTACTCGATCACAAACTCTACTATTTGCCATGAAGAGATAACTAATCAATTACAGAAATACATCTGCTCTGAGTAGTGTTATTGATGGTTTGACAGAAGGAATGCATAATTCAAAGAGTAAAGCCCTTGGGAAAGCTGGCAGTGACTGTGGACCAAGGAATTCAAGTGAGACAGAGAGTGGGCAGCCTAGGGGAAAGTTGCTAACAATTAAATGGGAGAATCTCCTCTGGCTGCATTTGAAATGGAAGACAGCAGTGCAAGGAAGGCTCCGCTGCTCAGAGCTGGTTAGAAATATGGGCTGTCAAATCCTGGCACCTTCCTCTTCCCTGGGCAAGCCTGCTCAACTTCACAGCAGAACCTGATTTTTCCAACCATACCAGGCTAAGGAAGTATGGTTCTCTTCCAGAGAAGTTTAGCCAAGGGCAGGGTTCATTCACCTGTCTTGTATGTGACACACAAACCTGTGTGAGAAATTAAAACTAGTCCATATTTTTAAAAATGCAATATTCAATTAGTTCACAACTATTTGTACTTGACTGTAGTCAAAGCAAAATTCAACTGTAATAATTACACCCATGTGCTAAAGAATCTCACTATTGTACTATGTGAGCATCTCAGAGCATCTTTACAATTCAAGCATAAAGGAAATAAGTGTCATTAACTAAATCTGAGTAATTAAAAACATTCTTGTTGAGTAGAGTGCCTTACCACTCTTGACTGAGTTACACCCAGACCCACAGGTACCCTCCCATGAGCAATGTTTCACCAGAAAAAAAACCATACATCTTTTCAAGCACAAAATCCTCCACCACCACCACCTGAAAGTGCCTTTCAAGTTGTAAAATCAACTTGAGGCTAACATAGGAAAGAATCTGAGTGGAATGTCTGGAGAGCTTCAGGGTACCAAAACAAAGCACTGCAAACAAAGTCATCTTTGCAACATTATCTATCTTAAGTAACTGAAAGATCAAAATATTTGTCAGTTAAAAAATTATTTTTTCCTATATCAATTTAAAATGGAAGGAGTTTGGTTTTCTTTTTTTCTGCTTCTTCTTCTTTTTCACTAAACTCAGTTGCATTTGGTCAGATTTTAAGGTTTTATTTCATTGCTTTGCTTTTGCTCAGTGCTCCAATGGCCAGTCACATACCAACTTTATTCACTTCAAGCAGGATAAGAGCTGACTGGGAAGAGATTAAGGCAGCCCTTAGAAAACAATCTCCTCCCATTTTTGGCCTTAAACTGTAAGCATTTGCAGAAGACAGAAGAATAAAGTGTCTGAGCTCTGGACAAAATTTTGCTGAATCACTCAGGTGAGCAGCTCAGCCAAATCTGAGAACCTCCTGCTGCAAAAGGCTGAAAATCTTCAGTGGAGGGTACCCCTCACAAAGTGGGGTTACAGCAGCTGGAATTCAGTGGCAATAATAACTATCCACAGGCTTTGGAAATCCAGGGATGCACGTGCACCTCTTATTCTTTTTCACATTTTGCATCTTTGTGAAGCTGTTTATTTTATTACCTTTTATTTCAAAGATGAAGGAAAGATGTAGTCCATGCACAGAATTAACAAAATTAAGAAAAGGGGTGGGGGGGGGAAGCACAAGTTATTTGAATTCAGTTTTTATGCAGCATGCCAAAATAAGGTAAAGATAAAAGTGATAGCAGTGCACTGAATGAATTGTAAGGTTTGTTTTTATCTTTCTTATTGAACAGATTCCTGCAGTTTACTTTTTTGAGCATCTTACAGCATCTTTGGGTTAACCAACAAAGAAATTTCTTTTGTACACAGCATGTGGTCAAATGAAGATTCTGTTCAAAGTGACATGAAATCAGAAATATTGGCTATATAACAGGTATTGTCTTTTTCTATACCTCTGTTTTTCATTGTCAGTAGTCTCCATAACTGAAGAGACACACTCACAAAGAAGTAAGAAATGTTCAAAGTGGGCAACAGATGCTTTATTAGAAGGCAAACCTTTCTCTTTTCTCTATTCATTTTATCCTAACACCAGCAGGTTTCCAAGGGGGAGAAAAAGCAGCTTTGAACTTCTTTTCCTTCCAACTGCTGTATTTTTCAAAAAAGGTCCTAATTTCAAATGCTTTAGTGAAGTCTGACTTAGTGCTCTTATGCTACAAAACATTTAATGCTTTAATAGTAGAATCACTGTGAGTTCCCCTTTATATTTCCATTTTTTTTCTGCTTATTAATTGGACAGACAAGTCCCAGTTGTTGGTACTTCAGAATTCTGCTCCTCCAGGACCCAAACAATGCTCATCTTGGGTGGTAGGGAACTATGGGGGACCTTTGACCCAAATAGCCTGGGAACAGTTCATGGATCCATTCCAGTGTCCTGTATGAAAACTGTTTTTACCTCCACATGCATACAAAACTTGTGATGTTATCACCTTAAAAGGACTCACTACACTAGTGAGGAGTCAGGCCAGTCTCTTAATTGAAGTCAGTTGGAGTTTTGCTCAATCGCTGAAAACCAAAATGAACCCAAAGGAAAGCAGCAGCAGATCCAAAGAGGGACAAATCAGGCTTCTGGCACAGAAACCCATCTGCATCCTGCCTCAGAGGGCAGCATCACATGGTCAACAAGGCAGCATCCCTGGAGCCCACATAAACATTTCACCACACTGGGCTCAAACTTGGAGTTGGTTACTGCAGTTATAGCATGAAAAAATAGCAGGACTAGTGCATTCTTATATTCCATGTCAATGAACAGGGATGAATAGGCATAAATAGGGCTTAATGCCTATTTATGGGGCTGTATAGGAGCCATGGAGACTGGATGTACATCAGCATTGTGTACATTCTCTCCATGGCAGCACATTAGCTGCCATTCCACACAAAATTTTGTTTAGACCAGCAAGAGTGTCAAAGTAACAGTTGACCAACCAGTACTCAGGGACATGAAAAGAGATGAGATGTTAGTAAAAGACTAAGCAGTCAACAGGGAGAGTTACTAGAGTATAATTTTGTGTGGCACATCACATTTGAGTGTAAATGAACATTTTATTTAATGAATACTCAGCCATATTATATCTTCTGTTCAATTGCTGATCAACAACTCAACCTCAGATATTGTTCTCCATCTGAATAGCTTAATGTGTTCAAGAACATCAGAACAGGATGTTCTTGAGCTCTGGTTCTAAGATTAATGGACTCTACAGGGAACCAGAAGCAATGAGAAACCAGTCTGAGAAACCAATGAGCTGCTTATCTTCCAGAGGAATTCAGGGATTCTGAAGTCTGGCTGCCATTGTTTTTTTAGCTCCTAGACTGTACCTCAAAGGGTAATGATCTGCTCAAATTCTCTTGGGCATCTCTCCTTTTCATTCCCTCTTTTCTTTTTTCAGAGAAATGGACCAAGCAACCCTTAGTGATTTTTGTAATGTGTTTTAGGTAAGAACACAGTTAGAGACCAGCCTTTCCTCCATTGCACTTAACATTCCCTCACTTTCCAAAAGCACTACTAGTCAGAAGTTTTAATTACAAACTACAGTTGCAGCTACCAACTTCTGCTTGCAGAAGAACTAATGAGCAGTGGTATCTTTCAGAAATCTGCACAATTGTTACATCCAGCCAATCTGTGATTCTTTGCTAAAATCAAAATCGCCTGAAGGAGGTGCATGAAAGCAAGAAAATTATTTGTAGAATGGGACCAAGCATTTTGCTACTGAAAAAATATATGTATCGAAAGGTATCTTTCCAAAGCAAACAAATGAACTTATAAAATTAAAGTTGGGAAAGCAGGATTACATGAGGAAAACAATAATGGGGAGAAGGTCAAGAAAGATTCAGAAAGTACATTACCAAAGAATAAAACTATTGTGTAGATGAACTGCATTAAATTAACCTACAACACTAGGGCTCATTCAGAATAGAAAGTAAAAAGTAATAACTTTAAAGGGTTGAAGTGACCTAAGTGTGCAGAAATTGCAGATATTACAGTAAAAAATAAGATATTGTGGCTTGTATCTAAATCTGTGAACACAATCCAAGGTTCTGCTAAACACTGAGCTTTGACCCTGTTTGTATGGCCAGGGTTTGCTCAAGAGGGAGCACGAGGCAGTTGTCAGAGGAGGAGGCTCTTGCAGTCTCTAGTTCCTGTCTTTCGGAACATTAAGTTCTGTGTGCTTTCTAGTCCCCTCGTCTCTACATTTCTATTGAAGGAAGGTTTATCTAGAAAAGGCTTTTATTAGAGCAAATCCTCACAACTGAGAAAAAAAGGAAAAAAAGCCATTCTTACTCACCTGTCACCAGTAGGTTCAGAAATTAGTTGTTCTTATCACAGTCTCAAGGCAAGCTTGACAAAACACAGCAGTAGATGTTGTTGGATCACTGGTCAGTGCTGCTCCTACCCCAGAGGGCAGTGCAAAGGAAACCTCAGGTGGTCACAGATACATTGAGAGCTGGAGAGGAAAGAGAATATAATAAATAGCAGTCATGCAATGCACTGTGAAACATAGTGAAGTTGCTGAACTTCTCTAATAGCTCAGTAATTC
>NW_005054415.1:1041651-1042090 GCF_000277835.1 Geospiza fortis | reverse complement strand
TGCTGAAAAGGAAATAACATGGAATAAATTTTAGAAAGCAAGTCTTAAATGACAACAATGAAGGAAATGGTCAAGCTGCAAGATAAGAATGCAGCAAGCAGAAAAACTAATTTAACTGGAATATGAAAAAAAATCCATTATGGCCAATAAATTAAATCCTTGGTCTAGTAAATGGAATGGTTTGATTTGTTTGGGATTTTTATTTGCGTTCTGTTTCGTAAGCTAACTTTAGAAAGACCAGCACTTGCCTAGTCTATTATTATTTACTCAAGTAAAAGAAGCTACAAAAACTCTAATATATGGAAGTGATAAGGACTTTATGTTTAAGTCCAGCTACAAGCTTCTGCTTCCTGAACTGCAATGCTTTAGCACTGAGTTTCCAAAAGGCATGCACAGGGCAAGAATTCCCCCAGACAATAGGACTGTTCACTTCGGAATT
>NW_005054415.1:1007394-1041641 GCF_000277835.1 Geospiza fortis | reverse complement strand
TCCCAGTTAAAGAATGTTTCTGTTCTCACTTTAAATGCATGGGCAAAAGCCAGTGGCATACACAGGAAGAGAGAAGGGACACAGACTGCTACAGATATGATGACTGATGAAGTTCAGCCCCCAGGCAACTACTTCATACTGGCAGATGTCCTCTCAGGATTGCCCAGGGTACTGTACAAGCTCCTACAGTTTCATCTGAAGCCTAGGGTTTGGAAGCACCCAAGTAGTAAAGCATTAGCCCTGCAATGCTAAAACTTCCAGGGGAGTAGTATTTGAAGAAGGACAGAGGCATTTTCATCTGGTATCCACTGCTGAGAGCAACCTTTTAGCTTGGTGCTGGGGTCTAAGATCCTGAGAAAGATAGGCCCTTGCACTTACATGATCATCATCTATATCAAACAACTCAAACAAAAAAGAACATCTCTCATGTAAATCTCTTCAGGAAATGAATAGAAAGACCTGAAAAGGTTAAAGGCTACAGCGTTTAGAGCTTTTATTCATACCAAGGAAGAAAAAGGAAACAGTGTTCAAAAGTTTTATTCTTAGGCCATTTTCAGCAATTCCCTTTTAAAAAATCCTACTTTCATGAGAACACTCTTATTCAGAAGGCTCACAAATAGTTTCTTTTTCTTTCCCTCTATGTATGCCTGTGTGTGTCTGAGAATAACAGCAAGAGTGTAAATCTTTCACTTGTTCTTTATGTACTCCCTTACAACAAATACCATCTGAAGAGTCAGGGGAGTCAATTTAAGCTGTGTTATGTTTCAGATTTAAACATCCCCTCTCAGTTATATTGTTGCTTCAAGTATTAGAATGATTGTTATAAGATACACAGCACAGGCTACTCTATGTATTTTTAAATATACAACAAAAACCACACACATTTGTGTCCATGTATATCACACTTGCATATGCATACATATTCCATGTAAATAGATATAAAAACCTGACCAAATAGTCCAGACAACTTTTCTACCCCTGAGATGTATACCTACCTACACAAGACCATCTTTTATTTAGTTGTATCCTGAGTCTTCTCCAGTGAGTTGCTGCTCTGGAAATAAGTATTTCAACAGAGCCTTAAAAGAAACAAAGTAACCCAGATATCTCAAGATGAATGAAAAATATACCTCCAAGAATATCCACAGAAAAGTTGCTTATTTTTATGGATTCTCCTTTTTCTGACAATATTGGCACTTCAGCATCCTTGCTACTACAAGGGCCTTTTGATCTCTACAACTTGGCGCCACAAGGTTTGCCCTCTGTGTGTTGTGAGAACTTAAAAAGGATTGTTTAAGGAGGGCAGCTTCTGTGTAATTGCACATTAGCCATACTGAGAATGATTATGGCTTTTCTGACATCAGAATGATGGGTTATTAGCAGTATTTTAAGGTTTCTATACTGGGAACATTGCAGTTCCTCTCTGGATGGCCAAAAGTGTTGCGTCTATAGCAAAGATGAGGGAAAAGATGGTTCACTTCTGTATTACTTAAAGCAAGACTATTGCTTATGGGATTCTGTAGTGGTGAAATGCTCACTCCCTTCTCTATGCTACATCTTCTTTTGTTGTATTGTAGAAATACAGATTCTGAGTCTCTCCTGTACTGAGGACTCAGTGACAGGAACATGTCAGAAATCACAACACAAATGTCATCCTGTCATTATGATAAACCCTTCTATATTGAAAAAAAAGAATTGGCCATTACAGATATTGGTCTTATTTATTATTTTCCCCTTCCTAATATTTCAGACCTTCTACTAAACCTGAAATTTTACTGAAAATGTAAAAATGAAAGATCTTTTCTTCTTACTTCCTTTAAATTTTGGTGATTAGCAAGCTGTCTGCAAAGCAGTATTTCCAGAAACCACACAGTAGTTTGGACTTTAAAATAATACTTTTATTACTAAGATGAGGCCTGAAATTTTGATTTCCTTTACATACTTTCTCCATAATATCTCAGATAACATACCCATGTGCCTGACACATTATGTATTACCCCTGTAGCATACAATTGCTAGTATCAATATTCCAAATGCTGTTTAGCCAGTTTCCATGCTCAAAGATAAATCATCCAAATTATGCACAACTTCACTGTGTTAACTACTACATACATAGATTATTTCAGTCTGCCATGTTTTCAAAATGAAAAAAAAACCTTTAAATTCCTTTGTAGTACTCTGATGAATAAACATTATTCTTCTCATCCCAGACCTGGGTATTCTTCACTAATTAATTTCCATAACATTTGAATTGGAAGGAATCAGAACTCAGAAAAAAAGATCATATCAATTGACTGATGAGTTTTACCTATTCTCTTCAATATAACTCAGAGAACTTTTGATCACTACTGAATTTCTAAAGGGAATATGATTTCAATGTTAAGACTAATGAGACTAGTTTAATCTCATGCCTACAAACAAATCAGCTTAAGCCTAATGAAATCTTATTTTTGTACATTAATGTACAAAGGAAACAGTTCAGGGTAAACAGACTTGTAGTATACATTGTTTAGAGACTATTGACTTTCGAATTAGCCTGCTTTTCAAACATTTCACGTCAAAAATATAGTCAAAATGCAAATGCAGCATAAACGGCTCTATAATAAATGCTCATTCAACATTTATTCTTTCTCAAATCATCTTTTAAAGCTCTTTCATGCTAATGTCTAGAAGATGTGACATTAGAAAAATTGCTTTGACATGCTAAGGGGCTCCAAGATTAACAAAAAGAGAAAGAACAAGATAAAGCTTTCAAAAGACCTATTTCAGAGGAATTATTACTTCCTTTGAAAGTCTTCCAAGGTTGCAGTACATTTAAGCTTGTTGGCATACATGTAAATGAAGGACTACAAAAGTATTGCACTAAATACAACTTGAATTAAACCTTCAGGCTAATGTTAAGGAATAAGGATAAAGGCCAGATCCTAGGCTAGTAACAACTCATATAAATTAAAGTTCTTTATTCGAGGATGTGAGGGAGAATTATTATTTTAAAAAATCAATACTAGAAATTATAAACGTAATTCCCATGTAAAATGGCAAAGACTGATGAAGCTTCCTGATTAAGCAAGTGGCATTCTAAAGGGGTATGTTAATGTACTATAATGTACAGCCATGCTGCAAAATAGAAACAGTCTCAACTAGCAACTCAAAAAATTAAGTTGTCAGTGCACATATCTCCTTACTTAAAAATTCCCATCCACCACCAAAAATTCTTGATTCCATCACTAGAAGACAATGGGGATGTAGTTATCATGAAAAGCATTATTTTGGCTTGTAAGCATTAAGCTGAGATTTAACTCTCTTGTCCTTTGAGATCCAAGGGAATCTTAGGTGCAGTTCCAACTTTCTCTTTAAGGTTTGGTGTGGGAAAACCTCACAGAGAAAGGTCCATTCAGCAGCAGAGGTTTGTAACGTTTGTAGAGAATAGACTATCAGCCCAGTTCTGCGACCACTTTCCAGGCAGAAATGTTCAAGAATTTCAGACTTAGGACAGATGATAGCATTAATTACACAAGGGCAGATTTATAAACAAATAAACAAAAAGCAGATGTCAGACTGGGAGAGACAAGCATGAACACCTATGGCCAAAATTCTCACCATGAAACCTACCCTTCAGCTGCTGTGTAGCTCAATAGACACCAAAATCTAGAGTTAACTTTTCTTTCTTATAAAGTATTCTGGGCTCCAATGTTAGAGCAGAAATCAGAAATCCTAAGTTATCCTCTTCTCTCCCAACTTATAGACTCTTTACCTGACCAATGTGCATCCTGAATATTAGTAAGAATTTTAGATCAACAACATATGGCAGAATAGTTCCTGATATGTCTGCAAGAAAATATGGTTTAAGAGAAACAATTAGCAAGGAGCACAATCTGTATACGTTTTCTGAAGTATCTCAAACATATATGCCATTTACACATGTGAGTCATGTGAAAAATCTCCAGTTAGCACCTGCACTTTCTACAACTACAAAATCATAACCCCACTAGAAACTTGATGGTGCGAAGCCTGAATTTGGGTAGTTTTGTGAGGGGGCTCAGCACCTCACTATTCACAAATGTAGGTGCATTAGAAAGGAAATTTATTCTACAGCAACTGCTAGATGAACTTAAATGATTGAATTTTCAATCTGTAAGATCAGAAATAGCAACATCCATGTAGAAAACTGAGCAAGCACAATGTAGTGTTTGACTAAGTCTTCACCTAACTTAAGCTGCTAGGAGATGTCAGTGCACGTATCTAATTGATGTGCCCAATTAAATTAGAAAAATAAAATACCTTTATCTCCAGTATTATAATGAAATTCACACTTTGAAATACTGGCCATTGAAAATGTCGTTGTAGCTTAAAAATGGGCTAATTCTTCACTACAAAAGGATGTGTTCATATGTCTTGCAGTTAGCTTAAAATAGGCACTACAAACAACAAAAAGAGAACAAAAACATCTTCCTCATTTTAGCCTTACACTTTTTAATTCCCCACAGAAACATCACATGATATAATTAGAGAATTTTAGATGCAATTCTACAGATTTCTTTTTCTTGGTTCCCTTTCTCTCAAGGGAAGGAAGGAAAGGTTCCTGAGATGAATGTAAGGCTGTCAGCATTTGCTTTGGTTGCACTTATATTCCACCTGAACACTGAACCATTAAAAAAATGAAGTTCTTTGATGCAGACTTCCATTCATCTGCCTGTAACACCAAATGTCTGGAGCAAAACATCTTCTAAGCAGCTGCTTTCCTATATGGGTAGTTCACCTGAGACTGCTGAGCAGGGAATTGAAAGAGATCATCTCCATAAAAATCTGCTTTGGCGAGTAACTTTGATAGGTCCAATAAATTTTGTAATAGGAAATTTTAATAAAAAGTGGCCTTCTTATTCCTGAGATTTCTTGCATAGTGATTAAATCACAAGGAAACACTTCAGAATACATGTTACACTGTTCACTCAGCCCACAGATGCAGAAACAACTTTTGTAGATGTAAGTAATCATGTATTATTATGATATAAATTGAAGTGGCTGATTGATGTACGCTATAGTGAATGGACAGGGCAGTGCTCCTGAAAAGGGAACAAAATGCAGTGTAATTAAAATTTTCAGTAATCCACCAGCTGCATGTCAGTGTTTCCAACAAAGCTGCTGCTGTTCAGGTGTAAACCCCCATGGAGTGTAAATGCTGCAGAAAAAGTGACCTCCTGCCTCCTCTATTGTGTGATCTCTTCCCACACTGCATTCACTTTGCCAGACTGGTATTCCAGAACCTCCCAATAGAAAAGCAGTCCTTTTGCATTAGCCTGATCTGGCCCTTATGCTATCAAACTGACTGCACACATCTTTGGGAACTCCCAGAGTCAGCTGGTCATGCAGGAGCATCTGCATTAGAGCCCATTAGCTCTGGACTGTACACACAGAGTTCAACTGGCTCTCAATAAACTGCTTTTTGCCTTGTTTTCCCTTACACTTTTCCAAAAGGCCTCAGCCATGCAATAAATATTTCAGTCCAAGACGAAAATACAAGGACAAAAGCTCGGTCTTAGTATCTAGCTGGAGTCTGCAGCCAGATGCAAAGATATCTACAGGTCAAGCAGAATCTATGAGCTCTACATACTTAGATACTAGAAGTTATCAAAGCCTGAATTAATTCTGGCCATTACTCTTGCTGCAAACTTTCAACCCAATACATTTTTTCTGCAATTACCATTAAAAGCAGCACTGTGACAGGCATATTTTTGTATGCTACTGATACACATAATTAACACCACTGCCACTGGTCATTCTACTCACAACTTCAGCACATTAGGCTTCTGGGCTTAGCCCCTGTGCCACAAACTCTCCTGTGCTCTTGGGATCCATGTGTTCCTAATTACATTTCCACATGCCAACAAATTCTTGCGGCTATTGCAGGTCATCAAGAGGCATTTTTTCCACACACGTAGCTGTGTTATTCTTTCCTAAATCAAACAGTCCAACAGAGATCTGGTATGGTTCAGCTATCCTTTACATGCCACAGAGAAATGCCTTGGAAATCAGGACAGGGTACTCAAATTTTAAGGATCATTGCCCTTGCAGGAATACAATGCCTCTTGGGATCACTATCCATGCAGGAATAGAATTCTGCTTAGTCTGAAATTGTACTTATCCCCAGAAAAATATAATTAAACTAAATATAATTATTTATTTACAAACAAAACAACCATTTGCAATTCAGTCTCATCACCACTAAAAAAAACCTGACACACTGAGGAGAGAAAGACACACTGAAGGAGAGAAAATATATGATGCTTAACTAAGAAAAGAAAGGAAACTTGTCCTGTATACATCCAGCTGTTAAGTTCACAGGTGCCTACACACCACCTCAGTCAGGGATTTGGTCAGCATTCATTCACAGGAAAGAACTTCAGTTTAGAGAGGGATTCTGACTTTCTATAAGACCACATAACTATTTAGGAGACTCCAAAACGTGAGGAGACCATAAATTTCAACACCTTTACTATATTTCCCTGCAAATAAAATTGTTCAGGAAATTTCTTCTGTTCGGGAAGGCCTTGACCCTCCCTCCTTAGATTATCAGCTGCCTTCACAGCTGCTCTCGCAAACGATACTATGTGAAACAATTAACCCACAGAAGAATAAGACACTTTTTCATTAAGTAAAGCACTAGAAAAATCTCAGTATTAATTTACCTGAATATTTCACATATGTTTGAAAACTGACAGCCAAACTCCAGCGAAAAAATATACAGGGGACTAATTGTCAATGGTACCTATAGTTCAATATTTAATCTAGATTGGGATGAAATATAAGATCTTTTTGGTATAGTAATGGGCTTGGGATGATTGACCTCAGTTCAGCTCTGAAGGGAAATGATGACAGCCTTCAAAAGGACAACTAAGCAAATATAATGACTGCAACAAGACCTGTTAGGCATGACAAAATTCAGATGTGTCTTCCATATATGTAATGAAGGGTAAAATCTACTATTTGCTACCATTTCTGGGAAGAGACAGACTCCATATTACAACTACACCAAGTCTCAGAATTAGAACAGTCTTCTCACATGTTTTATCATCTTACCATAAACATTAACCCAGAGCCCCACACAGCTGCAATCAGAACAGCAGCTCCATGGGAGGAAGTCATAAAACTTTTCAATTCATTAATTCAGGCTATGCCTGAAACATCCTAATGTTGGTTTTAGGAGTATGGAAAACTCTGTACATACCAAACACATGCCTTTTTCTCTGTTTCAGTTTAGCAGGAGTTGATGTGTCTGTAAACTTTAACATGCATCCTCAAAGAAGAATGTTTGTCATTATCAAATATATTGTGATACTCTGACCTGCAAATCATTTGACTGTAAAAGAAAGGTTTACTTTCATGGTATTAAGGTAGAAATACCTCAGAAAAATGATTGGAGAAATCAAACCTTTAAACAGAAATTCAAATCTGGGAAAAAAAAAAAGCAGTCTGCACTGTGATTTAGAGAAGTTAGTCTTTTACACTTCTAAATTCTATTTCTCAGATACACAAACAAGATTATGGAGGACTAATGTCTAGATGCTTGGTACCAAAAATTCCATAATCACGTCTTTATTTTTAAGATTGATGCATACAGTGCTTTCATCTGTGGGTGCTACCTATTTTTCCTAATTAGCAGTTTGAAAGAGAATGCCAGAGTTTTGTAATGCAGAGGGAATGCTTTTTTCTCATCTCAGTCTGTTCCAAATGTCCTGTCGACTAGCAGGAATCTTTGAAGTTGTTCTGTGGCTCTATCCCTTGAATCACAATCATGTATAAATGCTCTTAGTCATGCTTACATTTGGCTTCTATTTTGCCTGCTTCCTGAAGCAGGCAGTTATCTGTCCATTATAAAATACTCTATGCCCATCCCTCGCAATAGTCACAGAAAAACTAAAACCTGACAGATCCTTATTTAAAATATTATTAGACTGCACATGGTATAAAACCTCCTGTTATCCATAAAGAAGCAACAGAATCAGAGGAGTGAGCTGCACCCTTCTGATTTGGGACAATCAGCACAGGCCCCCTTCCATGGCACACCAAGCAGGAGCAGCTCCTGGTCTCTCAGCATCCTTGCTGCACATCGTTTATAGACTCACAGAACCCCTGCCTAGAAGGGACATCAAAAGACCATTTCTCCAATGCTGCAATGTCTCTCTGGGGAGACAGCACCCCTTCTAGACTTTCTTGCTAGTAGAAACAAGTATGGTTTACACAAGGGAAAGGTGACACTATTTAGAATCAGCAAAATTGTTCTAAATGCAGAGCTTTCCCTTTCCATCAGCCAACATTCTTCAGGCTTCAGTGGTGGCTGTTCATTTAGAGCAGAATTTGCAATGGCTGTGGAAGAAAGGATCAGTCTCAGAGCTGTCTAACAGCCTATGCAAAGCAGAGCTCAGCTGTCCCTCCTGGTGGACAGGTGTGTCAACCACAAGAACTGTACAGCTGATAAACTCAAAAAATACCTTTTTCTTCATTAGAGCTTTGCTAGAGCAGATTAGAGAACATTTTATTCACCTTTCCTCTCAGAGTCACAGATAAATAGTGGCAAAAATTCAGCCTGCTGCACTGTGTGGAAGATTTTCCACCCACACGCTCTGACTGGCAGGTACCAGAAGCTCTGGTAAAAGCTCTCAATGGCCCACATAGTAACACCATTTAGACAGATTTCCTGTGGCTTAGCATTTTATATTTTCTGACAACCGGCACAGAATTCTCATTTTCTAGTAAAATTTTAAATAACGTTTTTGCCTTACTTCAAATATTTTTCTGACTAAAACTTCTTCCTCAGGCAACTGTTATATTTTAGTCCTAACTAAAAATATGGTACAACCCTTAGGAATTGAAATCTGCTTTACTGTTTAAGGCTTGGAACTTAAAGCTCTACTGGGCACAACAATTAAACTCCACACAGTTTATAGCCCTGGCTAGAACTGTTTATACTATTTTGTCACTAAGACAAAATGAACCAAGCAGAAAAGCATAAACCACTTCAACCCTAGAATGGGCAAAGTTATGCATCGGTATCTTGTTTGTCCAAATTATCATTTTGCCTTTTTACAAGCCACACAATGCTATAAATCAGCAAGCAGTATAAAATTCTGCTTTTGAGGAGGTTTTGACCTTTCCTCACTAGACTAACAGCTTTATTTTAAAGCATTATTGGAATGTGGTTTACATAATTTGCATGTGAGGAAGAACAAACCAAAGATTGAAATTTACATGCTATAAAAAATACATTTGAATAACTTTTTCTAACCATTTTGAATGTAAAATAGGATGGCACCAGTTTAGCAATGTAAAAACAGATAGTGAAAAAATAAAGAAAACTGAAGCTGCCATTGCTAACAAGGGAAACTGATTACAATTAAATAAAATTGTTATTGTGCCTATAAATCTCTAAAGTCACAAGTTAAATTTCAGTGAAATCTTGAGAACTTTGTAGTTAGAGGTATTACATTTTAATAGCTATTTTTTCACCCTGGAATTCCTGTTTCCACAGACAATATTCACTTAAAGTGAAACTTATCATATCTAGCATATAACTATTCCTGGAACAAGGGGAACTCCATTTGTGGAGAAACACTCAGACTTGTCACAAAGCACTACCATGTACCCTTCAGTCTTGTAAACAAACATTCTGCACCACTTATGGTATAATTAAACAGCTCTTGTCCAAACATCCACTGAAAGCCTTCGAACAGCAAGAGAGTAAGCTGACTGTAAGAGAGGGATAAGGTGCAATAATAGAAGAACAAAATCTCCTCCCTTCCTCCTGACAGCCTGAGAGTTCCTACATTCTGCTCTTGCAGGACTAGATAGTGATTAAGTTCCAGCTTGGTCAATTTTATCTTGCAAGAGCGAAAAAACTTTTTCCCCAACAGTGGACAGTATAGTGGGAAATCATCTCTGGGCCTCAGCCTCAGAAAAGTGTCTTTTTCATCCTGGTGTTCTGGTGCTTGGTCCCCCCACTACCATTTTGTCACATGAGTCAAACCCAAAATGTTACTCCATAGATGTTCCAGATACTGGAACAAACTCCCTTTATTTGTAGATGCATCTATGCAAAGACAGATAAAGATGCCAGGCTAAAGCTCCAGCTGCAGGAGCACCATTTCATTCATGCTGTACTGCAGGTTCCACACGGCAACCAACCGCTCCAAGCAGAGTTCCAGGTGTTGGAGAGAACCATTAGAGTTTGGACCATAGTCAGGTTAAAATGACATCCCACAGTGTCCAGTGGTGCTGTCTGAAAACCTCGGGCACAAAGCACACTAGCAAACTTACAAAGCAGCATCAATATGCTTCCTAATCTGATGATTTATCCCCACCTAGATAAATACTTGCACACACAGAGTGGAGGCTTTCAGGGTTCTTAAGTATCATAACAGCATAGGAAACAAAGGTAAAGCTCTGACTCTCAGTGGTGCTGATCCTTTGTCAAACAAGCAATAGTCTCAGAATTTAAGTCGTAATGACTTTTACATTAGAACGTGTAATTACCAACTAACCATGGTCATGGACCACTGGAACATTAGAATTCTTTGACTAGCCAATAGTTCATGTGACAAAGGAAGGATGTGGTCTCTAAGCCAGTCATTGTTAGGTAAAGATTTATGGGTATTTTTATTAAGCTCTAAATTTGCAAAAGCTTGACACAAGCAAAATGTCATTAAAAATTCAGAGCATTCATCTGAAATATATGATGCGGACAAAGGATACTACAGAAATGGGCCAAGTCAAAATCTTACTAAGACAGAAGCTCTGTGATGGCAGAGAAATCAAGGCTGTTTCTTGATCATCCCTGAGCAAAAGTAATTTGGCATCATTTCCTTAATTTGTAAACCCACTTATCCAAGTATGATTTCAAATCCTTTGCTTATAAAATCATGTGGTCTGGGGGTGCATTCTCTTCCTTGTTACATCTATGCTGCACTTACAGCTTTGTTATTTCTATGTGGCTCTATATTTACAGGATTCCAAGGCAAAAACCTGCCTTAAAATTGTGTGATCCTTCAGAAAACCCCACTGTCTTTCCTTTTTCAGGAGAGCAGCCATGTGGTCATTATTTTTTTTTAATTTTAACATCAGTTGTGGGTACATTCCATTAAATACTTCAACCATGACACATATGTGGTCCAGTTATGCCTTATTCATTTTGATCTTTCATCCATGTTGATAAGGATTTAATCATGAGAGTAATCCTCCTGGTTTATTTGAATTACCTTGATTAACTGGACCCTAAATTTCTAAATATTTTCATCTAGATCTCTTTAGTTTAAAGTGCCATAATTTGACATTATCTGAATTTACACTTGAATTGTGATTTCATTTCAAACATAGTATTAGGGGTTTTTGTTTGTTTTTTAATGTACCAAAATAAAAGAAAGCTTGAAAACAGCAAACCATGGCAAGTAGGGTAAAGCAAAAACTTGCTCATCTTGAGTGATACACTGGAGAGTTGAAAAATGTGTGAACAGAACAGAAGAAGCAACAAACAGTACTTTAAGACTGAAAAATTTAATAACCTAGAGGAAAATCAAATGAGGTGAGAACAAAAATAAAAGCATTTTACTGTAAATTTTAACAAAAATAGAATGATGCTGTATAACTTAGGAAGGATTTCTGAATCCAGCTGAAAGTTACAAGCAGATGCTTTTTGCTATGCATATTTTGCTGGCAGTTGCCACTTCTGAGAAAATAAATCACTAATAAGAGAGTTTAAAAATTCAGCCAATGTATGGTCAAATGCACAGTGCCATTGGGAGGATCTGGTGCACAAGGTTACTCTGCATTTAAATAACTCTGGTATTGGTTACTTCAGTGGGTACTTCAGATAACATGTTAAAGCACATTGGCATTAATTGACCCCTCATTTTTGTAAACAGGATTGAATGAAAGCCAAATTGCACAGAATGGCAACTGGAATCAAGTTAGTTAATGGAGTGCTTAAGCCAAAGATGTTTATGTAATTTTGTTATGTAAATGTTAATATTTGAAAAGCATTAGCTAATGATAACTACAGCACGGTGGTATTTCTATTCATACTACAGGATTATTCACAATACTTCAAATAACAGCTGAAAAAGCTCATTTAGTACAAGCTATTCAAGAGCTGTATTTTGAATCCTAAACCTCCAGCCATATGGCACTGGAAAGAGACAAAGTACTTTTCCTTAGAACATTATAGTAATGAACAGCTATTCGTATGTCAGTTTGGATTTATGTTTATCTTATATGTGGGCACTGTACAGAAAAATAACTCATTTCCATGAGAATAAAATAGTACTAAACATATCATAGCTATATCAGCAGCCGTTGATCTGAATCTCCTTAATTGTCATGCTAATTTAAGCCTCAAAACACAGTCCTCCCTTACAGGAATTCTGTGAAGCAAATGGAGAATCTTAGTCACAAAAAATGAGCGATGATTATCTTTCACTCAAGAGAATAAGTTTAATAACTTCCCCATCCTTGCCTTTTGTGAATAAAAATAACAATCATCACCAGCTATAAGTAAAATATCCTAATTTCCTACCATGCCTATAAGCAAAGGGATAAAATAATGAGAAAGCAAAGCAGACACTTCTGTGGTAAGAAGATAGAAGACAATCTGCAATCCCATAGAGCAGCACAGCTGATAAATGACTATCATACTATAGTCCTTTGAGTCATTTTCCTTAGGATGACAAAGTGCTGCTGCTGAATTCACAAAAAGGTAGTTTGTCCACCAAATGCAGATATACAATTTAAAATGACAGTATAAGCTCAGCATAAAGGTCTGTGAATACTATTTGCAGTAAAGCTTTGTAGAGATTTGAATTTCTAGTTCCAGCAAATGAAATGATTGCAAATAATAGCAGCTTTTCTAGTGTATAGCATGTATTTGGGTCTTTGAATTAATTGCTTTGCCTTTGTAAAGGCTGGGGCACAGTAAGTGGTATAACTAAGAAAGCCAAATGTTCAGAATGGGAGGAGGGAGGCAGTCAAATTACTAGCTAGAAATCACTCTCATACCATGCAGGAATAGACAGCGGGATGTACAGTTAAGTTAAAAGGTGGTAAGAAAAAAAGAAGGTAAAAAATGCACTGCACCATTTAGGAAAGAACTGTGGGGTGGCTGCACTGCAAACAGAAGGTACCTAAGCAGGCATCTCCTTTGTCAGCAAGGCTGAGCTTACATAATTATTTAGTCTTTTCCTTGTTCACATTTTCCTACCTAATGTTGCTGAGAAAGAGAGGTATACAAGAAGCTCTAGAATTCTAATAACACAAAGCCCTCAGCTGCTTGTTTAATTTCACTTGAGTTTTGTGGCAGTCACCGCATGCACTTACCCTAAATCAAATGCTCCTGCTGTGCACAGTGCCAGTACTTACAAGATCAAAGCCTTACAATAGATGATGTGAGTTAGTAAACTTTTAAAATATTAAAATTGAAATGGGACACATTTTTAGCACTCTCCTAATTTCAAAAGTAAGCTTTCTGTGTACCATCTGCAGCCACAAACACTCCCCCCCACTCATGCATAGATATTTGAGGTCTTCCTTTGCATTATGTTATGTCAATGTTGCTAAGGCTAAAACCCAAAGGTAAAACATGGATACCATGGGATTATTGTTGTCCATCTCATTTTAAATGGGGGACTCCTTACACACGTTGCCAAATGTACTTCAGGACATATTTGCTGGATGTTCCACAGTAACTGTGACACTGGGAGCGCCCTCCCACTGCTGAAGCTGAGAGAGTAAGGCCCAGCCAATACACTGTTCCTGCTCAGCTTGCATTATTTTATACTTTGTCATTAATTCTGCTTTGCTGTATCATGCTACAGGACAGGCTTATTTAAACATTTATTCAGTTTAAGTTGGCCTCCAGGACCCTTGTGGGACCCTGCCAACTCAAGATAGTCTATGACTTTACCTCCAAACATGCCATGACAGCAAAGTGTCCAGAGACAAGCAGCAGCTCCTAGAAATGTGACACAGATGCACAAAGAAGGGAGATCACATCTGCCAGTGTTCTCCCAAAATATCAGTGGGGGAAAAGGCCTTTCCAATGCAGACACATGTATCTTAAACAACAAGTTAGTTGTGTTGAATGACTAGAATGTAAAGGTTTTTCATTTTATTCTGTTTCTTTAAGTCCGTGAAACATACCTGAGTTTTCTATTGAAAAAATTGAATAGTCTTTGATTAAAGTGTGAAAATCAATTGTAGGCATGAAGAAACACCCTTCACAGGAATGGGAAACTAAACATTTGGTCAGTAGCCCGATTTAATAAAATAGCAGTAATATAGTGGAACCAAAAGGAACTGACATAACTAATCTCTTAATCCTGTCTTCTTCTTCTTCTATCCATTTGTGCAAAGAATAAAGGGGGTCGACAATAAGCCATCAAATGCATATGTTGCCCAGCAGGGTGTCCATTTTGGCCTATTTTATATGCTATGGAATTGACATTCTCATCTTTCAATCTGAAAGTGGCCAAACCACTTTATTTATTTATTTCATACAAGCTGTAGTCCTTCTATCACAGATCACTGTTGGCATATGAACTAAAGGAAAATGAACTGAGAGTCCATAATAAAGAAACAGGTGGAAGGAAAGAAAGAAAGAAAGAATGCTGAATCCTCTCAAACAGCAATCCACAAAGGCAGACCCCTTTGTATTAGTACCTGTACAATAAATAGCCACAGCTACATGGATAAATCTGGAATATTTGTCAAGTCAGAGAAAAACCTTTTAAGGTTTGTCAATAGTAAAAAATTTAGATCAGTTAACTCTTGAATATTGTGCAGGATATTTTATAAATACTATATAGACATAGTCCTGCCTACTTGGTTAAAAATTAATACAGTCTTAATGAAACTCAGGCACCTGCTTCTCTTTCTGATATTATCTCTAAATTATTACTTTTATTATGATTATTATGTCAGTACTGTACTAGCTGAAGCTTATTTTTATTAACTACCAAGTTTATCCTCTTTTTTTCCAAAAGAGGTTGCTCCATGGAATAATTTTTCTCAGCAGATTATCATTTGTTGAATCTTAGAAACATTGGTTCCTGTAAGCCAATACAACACAAGAGCAAGTAAGTTGTAACATTGACCTTCAGCTCTGCAAACAGCTCAGCAGGTGGTTCACATAACTAATCTCTCTCTAATTAGTCATCCCTATGCAGAAGTATTTCCTACTATCCTTTAAAAAGCAGTAATTCAAATTATCAGTGGCAGTTAGTTTTTTATTTTTGATACAGTTGTAGAAGAGCTAAGCATCTTTCAAACTGGAAACAATTACTTTTCCTCCGGTTAAGTTCTTGAGTTCCTTGCATCAATATTTGCAGACCGAGCTCTGCTAAATCTGTTATGAATTCTGCTCTAAACATGCAGACCCATTTTCTGAGAAAGTTCTTTCCCTTGGAATCCTCATTTCTTCCCCTCGTTTTTCTACCATAATTGTCACAGAAATAGCAGTAGGTTTGTGTGACAATTTGATGTCTATGAAATACAAAACAACTAGCAATTTTCCCCAGTAAAACAGGAATCTGTTTTTCATACAAAAATATATTTGCTATTATAATCTTGCTATTATAATCTCTAGGTTCTGCTGTTGTTGTCAACAAAGAGGAAATAGTTTCAGCAGAATTAAATGTGATTTCAGTCTGCTAGAAGAGGAGTTAGTTCTGGTCTGAAAATAAGAGTATATATGTATAAAAATGCCATTTCTTAAAGAAAGAAAAGCAAACAAACCTGTTCTGTCACAGACACTGCAAGGAACTCTGGAACTCTAACTACTTTAATTCCAAGAGCTCATTTTAGCCTCTAAAAACATGCTCACAGGACTCCTTTTTATGCATCAAGGAAACAGACCTGTTACTAATTTTTCTCCTTGCAATAGTACCAAACATAATGAGTTTACACAATTGCTTCTGCAAGCACCAGAGAGTTGGACTTTGATGATCTTTGTGGGTCCTTTCCAACGCAGATTTTGCTGGTATTTTATAGATAAATTTATCAAAAGGTACCATTGCATTACAATGGCACTTCTTTTTTTATTATGTTGTAGAAGTATAATAAAAAATAAAGGTTATTAATTGAGTTATTATAATGTCCTGTATTGATTTTCACAAGTACTCTGTCTTTTCCAAATCCATAGAGATAACCACCAGCATGACACTGACAAAAAATAAACTGAAAATATCACAATTGGTTCAGATCTTCAGCTCATACATGACAGCTCCATTCATTCAAAACAGACTACCATAAAGATAAAATAACTCATATCAGCTATAGATCTGTGTAACTCTGTACAGAGTTATATAGCTCATGGGATGTTTTATTGCTCTGCCAACATCTGTTTAAGTTCCATTTCAACTCCCTTCAGTAAATTGTTCTTCTGCTCATAATTTATTCTCCACTCAAGATCTGTGAAAGTCACCAACGATTTGGGTCATTCCATCATTGCCAGGCACCTTAAAAACCACTTATTGAGTGGGAGCTAGATATGTAATGACTATTGACATTTATAAAAATCCCATCCTGATGCTATAGAGCATTTTTGAGCAGCTCTAGAATATTTAGCACTGTCTGATTAAATTGGTGTTTGCAGTAATGCCTTCAATAAAGGATTATAGTTGTGCCACAGTTTAAAGAAAGTGTATATTCTAAACTCCCAGAGATTACTCAGAAACCATGCACTAGACAATTCAAGCTTTAAACCCATGGATGCTTATTAGTAATCAAGCCAATCTCATTTTGATCTATGGCTGTTACTTGGCAGGAGGAAACAGCTTACAGCTACTCAAAAGCAGAACTGAAGTTCAAAACCAGAAGCCCATGGAAAGGCCTTTAATTATACGTACAGTGTTCTTACTTCCTCTTTCACGATCTTCAAATATATAAACAATCAGCAAAAAGAAAAAGAATTCTTTGATACAGTAGCACAGAGGAAATATATTCAGAAGAAGGAAGAGGAAGGCAAGTCACTATGAGAACAGAAGAAACTGTTTCAAAAGGATTATAAAAAAGAAATCCTCGGGTTTATGCTTTGAAACTTGTTACAATTTTCTGAGACTCAGAAGACTATGATAACACGGGACTAAAATTATTCATAATTAAAAAGTTTTCCCCACATAAAACATTTTAAAAACTGTTAAAAAGTAACAATACATGGTTTCAAAATCTACATATGCCTTGAAAAACATGAACTAAACTGAAATGCTTCATGATTAAAGACAGCTGCTCACTTACCAAAATTTATGAGAAAAAGAAAAAAGTTTATTAAAACTTACTACCTAGTCCTAACATTATATATAACACTCTCTCTTAAAAAATCAAATTAATTATGTTTGCGTGCTTATGCATATTTCTGTGTATATCTATGGATATCCACATATATAGAGATAGTGAGCATTAAGAAGTTTGACGTTAAAAAGCTGAAAGATCTACCATTCTTAAAGGCAGAAGAAACAAATACAGGTTTGTCTGTGCACCCATAATTCAAGCACCTTTGGAACACATTCATCATTTTTCTGTCCTTTTGTAGCTCTCCAATCTGTGTCCCCGTCTATCACCCTTGCGCTGCGCTGCCCGCTCCCCTGCAGCCTGGCCCAGCAGATGTGTTATTTACAGCAGGACAGATTTCCATACAGATCTGATATTTACAACAGCCTCCCTCCCTGGGAGGTGCTCAGACACAGCTCAGCAGCCCAGAGCTGCAATTGCCACCAAGTGCAGACCCAGGCAAGAGTAAATGGGAGCCTCTGCCTGGCTTTGCAAAAGGAGCAGGTTGCACCAAGGGCAGCTACACTTGCCAGGGAGCTCAGTGCCTGTCCACAGAATTAAATAGCACAGCACTGACACTAAACACCAACAATATTCTCCCCACTGAATTTTGAATCCTGGAGCAAATCCATTTCTCAATGTCACGATCATAATTTTTTCGTTACATGCAGATATATATCTCTCTAACAAAAGCACATCCACTTTCACTGAAATAAAGTGTCTTGAAGGACAGTTTTCGAACCAAGCCATTGAATTTTGGGGAAGATGTCAGCAAGAAGTAGTGCTAGCAGAACTGCCTGAAGAACCCACACATTTGCCAAAGACCATTGCAAATGTTACGTCTTCACAAATGTTACCTCTTCTCACCTGTGGTGCTAAAATGCATATCGGGCCGAAGACTCTGGAGGGGAGTTATAAGACAAATTTCATCCAAGCTGCACAAGTATTTAAGATACACAACACACTCCCATATTGAAAATACATGGGAAGTTGTCCTGTATGAATCCAAGGTCAGGTGGCTCCAGCTCAAGGGTCAGCAGCCAGCTGGCAAGCAGAACCCATGGGCTCAGCACAGAGTAGTACCATGTCACAGCCATGTAGCTGGGGACCAGCAAAATAGCACCCCTGCTGACACCTTTTCCTCCTACTTCCTTGTACCTGAAGGTATTTAAGGATTGCAGCTTAGATTCTGTACTATAAAATGAAACAGAAATTTACAAATATGATATTTTTGCTACCTGCACAGCCTCTTGAAAGCATGTTTAGCAGAGCACTCCTGAAAAAAAATAAAAATGCATCCTCAAAATTTGCCCAAGATGGACTTACCAACCCTAATTCTTATTCAGGAGGATGATTCTGTTCACACCTTTGCAATTCTTTTTACTTGTGGTTAGCTGCCTGGGGTAGAAAATTCTATATCTGCCAATTAAATAATGACTGCTTATAAGTGTTGCTATTTAAAGCTGATAAACTTTGTAAAAGCACATATGTTTCACAGGCTGCCAGGACTGGAATTTTAGTTTCCACATTGCTACTCCAATCCATATTTTATTGTGCATATCTTATTTTTTTTCCTCTGTAGTGTCATTAATCTGCTCCCTGGCTGTGCAGAATAATATCCCACAAGAGCAGGCTGCTTTTTGAATATTTTATTATCTCTCATTGTATTTCCAAAGTAATATATATTTACAAATTCAACCTCCTACAGGCAGAACTATATTGTTTTCCCTCTGTGTTTGAGAAGCAAGGCATAGATATCGAATATAAATAGAAAAATCTATCTACACTCATTCACATTGAAAGAAAGAACCAATCACATATCAAGCTGTGCAAGAAAAGAGGGGAAAAAAGAGATTTGCATACTGCAGGAGAAGACAGAGGGGCAGAGAGGTACACAAAGGGGTTATGTTCCTACTGGAATACATCTAAGCTCTGCTGAAGGACAAGGCTTTCCAGGATACCTCTCTCATATCTGAACAGATTGTATCCAGTGGGAAGTGCACTGGAAGGGCTTTGCTGAGTATTTATCCTTCACAGTCCTGACTCATTGCATCAAATAATTTCCTGGGGTTCCCCTTTTTGACACACAGCATTTCCTACCTTATTTGACCTGTAGCATTTTAGCAGGAAGAGGAGTGAAGATACCCTCCCCCCTGCTTCCCTCTTCACCTCAGTACTGGGCCCCAATGCACTGAACTGCCAATGGCCCCTCCACTGCAGGGAACTCCCATCAGACAAGGATGGATCTGCTCCAGTTTCTGAACAAGGCAAGGCTGAACTTGAACTTGGCTCTTGATAGGTGAATACTCAGTAATATCCACTTGGTCCTTGCCCCTCGATTTAGAAAGAGTATAAAATCCTCTTACAAAGGGAAGAGAGACATTTCCATAGGCAAGGCATGGTGTTTTGGAAGTGCTTTCACCGTTCTGTCACAGATGTCCTGTGTGTCTTTGGCACTGAGGTCTCACTGTTCCTTCACTGCCTCCAAGAAGTACAACTCAGCATACCTCATACAGTTGTAAACATGATAAATGTAAAAGCAAGGGACTGGGAGCTTTCTGGGAAGATAAGGAGACATTAGATTCACTAGAGCCAAAGTCAGTGGACATTTATCAGTCAAATTATGCAGAAGCTGAAGAAGGTGCACAGAAAGTGGGAGGGAATTGCCCATTAAAAAAGGAAAAAAGCAACAACAACAAAACTCACTGTGTTGAAGGTCCCAAATTCAGTTTTTCAAGTAATGAATATGAATTTCAGCCTTGAAATTGAAATAATTATAAATAAGAAACATGAAAATACTATATATACCATGCACAGCATTTGCAAAGCCTTTTCGTTTCTGCAGAGCTTTGTTGGTATTCTTAGGTTAAGCACAACAATCCAACTACGTAAGAGTATCCCAAGACTTATCTAAACTATGGAACTAAAGCATGCCTAAAATAGGTCATCTGATATTTAGAGAGACATGTATGTCTCCCTGTATGTGGGACATATTGCAGATATCAGATTTTCTGCTTTTTTTTGATCCATACAAGATATGAAGCTCATTTAACCAGATATTTTTTACTATATTACAAGCATCAACCATTTGAATGCTGCTTTAAATATCACTCATTCTCTAATAGGAGAATGTGGAAATACATTATTTAAAAATACATGGTCAAAACCAGCAAGCCCCAAACATGATGCACCCATTTCATAGCAGCTCTGCATATTTTATTCTCTACTCTAAAAGCTATATACTTGGATCTTTTTCATTGTCCAAAATAAATAACACAACAGCTATTCAGCACTCATATTCTTCAGTGACATGAAATCGTTATGGATGAGCAATTTTTCAGAGTAGGTGAGGGGTTGTACACTGTCATGCAAACAGGTAATATTCAGCAAAAGCTCTTATAGAAAAAGAATTCAAAATATCCTTTTACTTTTAATTATTTCAGTTCCCTGTCAGATAGCCGTTACCTAAATTTGAATTGAAAGCAAATAAAACAAACACTGCTTATTCTTAATTTTGGTTCTTTTTAGCATTAGTCTTCATTTTCTACCACATTCAAAATGAACAAGTATGATGGTTGGTTTTCCCTTTGTTTGTTATTTTAATTTAATAAATTCTATGCAAGGACAGATTATTTCACTGTGTTTCACTTCTACTTTATCATTGATGATCCTCGTCCAGAAGGCTCTGAAATCTCCAGAAATTTTTGTTGTCTTGAATAGACTTTGGATCACCTTAATACCATCCCATCATCATCTCAGTGGTACCATTATGAGAGGTTCACTTAACAAGTTCAGTGTTCTAAAAAGAGCTGCCTCGTGTGAGTACTTGGGAGCTGGTATTACACTTTTTGTAGCTGCATGATTAGAGGCTGATACACATATTAACTCCTAATTACCTAATAGTATTTTTCCTATATGTGCAATCACGTAGTACTGTGCTTTTTAGTCTTAGGAAAACATTTCCTCAAATAATGCACCTCCCATCTCACTCTCCAAACCTCATTAAAAATAGTATTTTGTAACAGATCTGGAACTATAAAGTGGAAATCATGAAAAGATTCACTCATTCATTTTTGGTAGGCTAGAACTCTTCAAAATTATCTATAAATCTGGGTCAACACTTTCCCTTCACCAATACTTTAAAAAAAATGGAAAAAAGCTAACAAAGCTAAAAAATAATCAGCAGCATCTTATAAAGCCATTTTCAGTGTATTGTGTATTTCAAAGTGAGTAAAGAGCCTTAATCCCATTTTAAAACATAGGATGGAGAAAGAAATTAGCCCCTGAAATGAAACCAACAAGTGATTTCAAGAAACTTCCTCCCCATAATGGCAATCCTATAAAATAATCATTATCTGTTTGAAATAATCTGTTTGCTGTGAGCACACTATTATTTCTTTGGGGGAAAACAGTCCTCATTTGGACATTTTTTGTTCCAGCTGTACTTTTGTAATAATATTCTAGCAGTGTAGTTTCTAGCACAGAGATAGTAACTGTGCCCAGCTGACAGGAACAGTCTTCTCATGCCTTCTCTAATACTGGTTTTAAACAAGCTTTCCACCCTGGCTTTTCCAGCTATTCCATTTCCTAGATTCTATCTTTAGAGGAATAACTTTTTTTTGAAAGGGCTACGCTTGCTACAGATAACTTTTACACCTTGGCAAGGTTTACATAGAACTAAAAGTCACGTTCTGAAATAGTGACAGATATTTTTCTCACACGCCTTTCTCGGAAAACTGCTTATGTTTTCTAACATGATCTGCACAAGAGTTTATACTATTCTGTTAAGGTCAAGTCAAAATAACAGTAGTAAATTCTGCAGAATCTAATAATTAAAGCTTTTACTGACTTTATTTACAATATGCACCAGTAGTATATTGAAGCAAACTCCAGTAATCTGTCCTCATGTAGAATTGAACACAAAAAGGTTTTAAAAAATAACCAGGCAAAGGAAGAAAGGAATATACTTGTTAATTTTGAATAGTGGTACACAAAGGTAGAAAATATAACTATGTGGTGAATAAGACTAGGTAAAAGAAAATTAGAGAAAAATAAGTAGTGCTTTCTAACTCTGAAATGAAGGAAAATGAAAATAAATAGCATGCAATATTTATAGTAGCATTAGTGTCTTACAACATAGCAGGTAAAATTTCCTACACTACAAGGACTTTAGCAGGCGTATTTCCTATTAGACATTTTAAGAATTTCCTCTCCCTAACATGCTCCAATAAGCCATCAAAAAGAGAAAATATCCACACACCCACAAAATGGAGCATTGCACAACAATGAACTGGACACCAGATGTTTCTGTGCCATCAGGAAGCATTCAAAGCTACAGACACCAGTGTTGCACTTTAAAAAACCCTAAAAATCAATAATACGGGCCAATATCCCTGATAAAAAAAATTAGATAGTTGTATTATGATCTATTAGGCATTCAAATTCACATCAATTAACAAAAATCCTGAGCTAGAGAAGCAGTAACGTTCCTCAGCTCTAAATTTTGTGACTGTCAAATGTCAGGAAACCCACATACAGCTACAGACTTATTTTAAGATCTGAGTTCTATTTTAACCTTTAACAAGAAAGAAAAGAGTAACCATGAACTTGTGTTAGCCATACAGAAGGGTTACACACACAATAAATGGCACAACCAGGATTTAACGGAATGGAAATTCTGCCAATATGGCATTTCCCTATTTCCCAACACCGTGCAATCTGTTGGTTTCCCATTTCTAGCAGTAGGATTGACAGGAGCAATGTTTAAAAAGGCAGGATCATCCAAGTGCAGGTTCCTGTTATCATAAAAAGATGTGGGTACTTGAAAACCACAAGTGCAAAGCAGCTGAGAAGGCAGGCACTTGCCATGACCTCGCCCTGCCCCAAGGACCTGCTCCAATTCGGCTCTGGTGTGACAGCCTGCACTGCCACAGAAGTGCTGCCATACATTTGAATGAATAACAAGCAATATTGTGCCAAACCTCAGCAGACACATACTGAATTCTATTCATTCAGGAAAGCCAAGACAATCGGGAATTATCACACCACACCACATAAAAATGAACTGGCATACTCTTGAAATGGCTCCCAGGACCAAGGCATTAAAAGGAGACAACTCACTTCCTATTTTGCTTTCTTGAACAAGGAATCTGAGCACAAATAATAAAAAAAAAATGCCAAATGGGTCTCAGAGTTTCATGACTGTAGCTATATTCCTCAAAAATGTAAGCTTTTGGAATCATCTTAAGATAGACCAAACTTCTGCTTACTTTTCTACCAAATCTCTATCTATCCATTGTGTTTGGAGAACGTGGTTTAAGAGTATGAAAGTTTTCAGGTGGAAAACAACACTGCCCCTTAAATTCACTTAAATTTCTTCTTAAATCCACTTCTTTCATAATATATCCAGAAAACTTGATGCCATGGTGACAAAGTCATTAATCCTTCTGTTACAATTAGGGAATCAATACACTGACTTGCCAAAGATCACCCAAGAGTACAGCAGGAGAGTTAGGAACTACTTCTCTGAATCTCAAAAATCTTAACCACAGGACTGTGAAATCTATAACAATTAATACATATATTGCATGCCTCTTGTGTGAGAAGTTCATGGAATAGTGTTATTAATAGTTGAAAATACTATTGTGATCTCTTGCTTCCTCACCAAGAAAATGTGAACACAAAAGTCATGCAGAGGCATCTTTCTGGACACAGCTCCAAATCAAGACCACTTTCTTCTCAGTGACCAAGGAGCAGAGAGGCTCTGGACAGTTTTTGGAGAGCAGCATCATGCAGACTAGTAAGGATGTAGGACATACAAACACTAAGACTTTTCATCTCTTATAAGAATTCTTTTCAGCCCTACAGGGTGAATCTCAGGAAGTTCATAGATGAAATCCAAAAAGTCAAACACCACTGCAGCAGCTCAGAAAGCAAAGGACAACGTTTGGATCAAAGTACCTGGGTCAGAATTCAAATGAAGCTGCTTTGCCAGATAAGCAACAGATATTTTATTTCTTTCTATTTTCAGATAAAGCAAACACTCCACTTCAATGACAAATTCATCCAAATTTATAAGCTTGGAAAAGCAGAATAACTAACTTACTTTCCTTATTCCTCATAAGAATAACTGTTTTGAATAGAAGCACCATACCTACTAGTCCAAGGAACTTAAAGGCCCTCAGAGCTAGAAGCAATCAGGTCAATTCACAGTCTATCAACAGTATTTTCCTTTTATATCAAATTGTTCTTGAATGCAAAAAGTCTTGACAAAATTACCTTTTCTAACACACCCCCAGCACACATGCTAATGCTGATATTTAATTAATAAACCCCTCCTTTAATTGAAAATAGTGTTTGACATAATACTCAATACAGATACACTTTCATTTAATTGAAAAAGTTCCATTCCCTACATTGTAATGTAATTACATGCAGTTTATCTAGAAAGACATATAATTATATATGCAAAAACGTGGTAATTTAATAAATTGTTTTTTATTTTATGAAACTGCTAAACCCATAAATATAAAACATTAGAAACAGTTACATTTTCTGTTTGCAGAATTAGCATGCAGTTCTTGCATTTTTATTTATCCACCCAATTTATGAAAAATTGAAAACAAGCACTTTTTAGGCAATGTAAATCCTAAATTGAGTTCTCTGTACACTAAAACTTATGAGCAGAGTTTAAGAAAAAATCTACCATGCACCAGTTCAGTGGCACTGAATAAGAATTAAACAAGAAATGCTTTGCCAAAATGCAGGAATAAAACCCTATGCATTCATGCTTTGTCCACACGGGCTATTCTTGCTCATGCACTGAATACACACAGTATTTTAAATAGTCTGTCCATCCAATGCAAAATGAGTATGATTAATGGCTAATTGCTCTTTCTTGTTTGCTATCCTTCACATGCTATGATATCAGAGTTCCACAAGGGCAACTGTAGTGGGCTGGCCAAAAAGCCTGGAGGGGAAAATTAAATCCCCTTCTTAAGCAGCAGACTAGCAGTCTCCTCCAACAAAGGCTTTCCTTCCCTTGGTGGTAATGTGATTCATTTTCCTATAAAGAAGAAGGCTGGTATTTCAATGCGTAAAGACAGCCATTACTGTGACATTTAACAAGCCTGAAACCTCTGGCTTTCTTGCTAACCTAGATCTGCCTTAAGGCTATCAGAGACAAAAGAGGCCTTCTCCTCCAGCAAGCATCAAAGACCTAATAAAAAGCCAAGAACGAGTAGGCAGTCAGCTTCTGTGTCAGAAATGCAAAATAAAAATATAATCTATGCAAATTTGAGGCATGCAAAAAACTCATGGAACATTGCTTGTGTGTACAGTTGTACTCATAAAACCTGTAATGCACTTTTTGAATTATTCAGCAAGAGGAGGCTGTAAAGCAGCAAAGAAGCGTATTATGTTTGCTTTGCTTCATAGACTATTAGGTGGACAAAAAGAAAAAGGAATTTAGTTACGCTTGCTTATCTCCTAACCTTATAAACTTGGGATTAACAGATCAAAGGAGGATTTGGTTCAGTTGATAGAAAATGGAGCTCTTTTATAGCTGTTTGGTCTCCCTGTCCCTTATGATCAAATGAGCTTAAGCAATTGATAAAATAAATGGAGGTTTGAATTCATGTGGTTTGGTATATATATTTAATATTTGCAGTATTGCATCGTACATTTGCATGCAAAATTAAGTAACAAGTAAAAGAAGATTAAACATTGCACTTTTTTTATTCTGTTTATGCCCTGCTAGTAGAACCCAAAGTGCAAACACAAGGTGCTGTACTGATATGATTTAATTTTCTTCATGATTTTATGAGGTATGCAGGGCAGCCCATGTACTACGCATATATTAGTGTTTCTAATGCTTCACTCCCTCATCTTGCCATTGGTCTGAAAATTAACCCACATCTGAGCTCCACCTGGGGCACTGCACAGCCTGGGATGTGGAGGTGGAAACACCTGCTCTACAGTCAGGCACACTTGGCTCACACAGCACTGACATCAGGCACCTGCCAAATGGTCACTGGAGATGACGAGGCTTGATGCTGCCTCTCTTCTTCCCAATTTCCAGTTGCAATACACCAAAAAGTGACCTTATGATAGCAAACATGGTGCTGCTTTTTATTCATTCACCAGCTCTGTTATCTTGCCCTGGGCTGGAGATGGGTGTATTCCTGGATGACTTAGAGACAGTTTCACCTTTTAAAGGACTGTAGATATTTATTATGAATCAAAATTAAATTACACATGCTTTTGAAAGCTGAAGGGAACCCATTTAGCTATGAACTACTAGAAGTTATGTATCATTTCATTAAAAAAAAATCATGCCCTCCACATGTAAAATCATTTTTCCATGTCAATTAGGCCATACAATTTCCAGGCGCAAAGCACCATGTTTAAAAAAGGAATTAAGTAGCTTGCCTTGCTATTTTTTTCTGTACTCACATTGGAAATGCTTCTTTTGACTGCAGCTTTACCACAAAGATGTAGCTCTGTTACTACAAATGGTTTCTTCTAGAATAACTGAATGGGAATTGCACAAACTGTCCTCCCATGTGTTTGGTTAACGTAATAGCTCATGGGATTTTCCAATTGCCAATTAAGGATTGTTCATTATATTAAAATGGCTAAAGAAGAATACCAATGTCTTATTTACCCCTCAATACTTCAGCATCAGTTATCACTTTGGGATATTTCTATTATATAATGCTTTTGTTGAGTTATATTATATAATACTTCTGCAACCAAGACAGAACCATTTTAAAACTAGCACAGCAAGAACTTCTAAGAGTTTTTACAAGATTAAGAAACTTTGTGCCAGAAGAAATTTAAGGAGAGATTTATCAAAGTCATTTAAAAACATGTCAGGGGAAAGAGGCAAATGAAAGCCTTTTCATGGGAGGAAATGTAAAATACAAAGAAGAGATAAAGTCAGAATTCTGTGAGTGACCCTTCTTTGGATGGACCTTTAAGGGAGAGGCTCTCACCACAGCTGTTAGTGGCTGACTTAGATTGAGGTTCATCCCAGATAAGGTTTGAATCAGTCACTGAGCAGAGAATGGCCACCGTGCTCTAACTGGACAAGTGAAATCAGAATGGTGCAACATTACTGAATTGAAAGGTGCAACTGGTGAGATTTCAGACACTGAGGCTGGAAGAAACCTTGTTAGGTCCTTTGTATATATGCAAATTAGACATCCCCCCTTTTTTCTTGCAGCTTAGTTCAACAGTTGCAAAATGGTAAACTTCTCCAAAACACATCTGCCAGACCCAGCAGATCCAAAATCTGAAGACAAGCATATCAGATCTGCTTTTCCCGTGGTGGATTTTGATTGGCAAATATTAGACTTTATGTTTATACAGCACAGATTTGCACTGCCTGTTTGCTGGCACTGTTTACTCATGATCTCAGAAGAACAGGAGGAGAAAAGAAAAAGTAGAAGGAAAAGAAAAGGAGAACAAGAGGGGGGAAAGGAAAAGGAGTAACCTTAGCAATGAATACAGAAAGTCAAGAACTACTAAGTAACTTTGAGTACCAAAAAGCCAAGAATGTTTTTCCTAGCTACAGAAGTATCTCAAACAAGAGGATAAAAGGTTACCTCCTAAACCATACAATTTTTCAGAAACTGTATATTCCTTTTCCATTTCGGGCTAACATTACAAAGAACAAATAAACAATACAAGTTGGCTACAGATTTTGTCATTTCATTCAAATGACAGAATATCATTTGTTTTTGTTGGAAATATAACAAACGACAGCCAAGCAATACAATATTCTTTGGCTACAGCATAGATCTATGTACAATTTCACTAAAATAAATTAAATAGACACTGGGGGGATAAAACACTATGTTAGTGTATTGTATTACAAAGATAAATGTTAACACTTCCAAACTTGTTTGGCACAAAAGACCATACCAAATGTATTGCAAAAATATCTTCGGGATAACTGATCTCAAAAATTACTTTATAAAATCTTGGTATTTGCAATCTAAGACAAAAATCAGAAATGGTTTCATTTTAGCAACACTATTTGGTGACACCTTAACAAATCAAAGGACAAGAGAAGACTGCATTTCCCTTTACTATTGTTTAAATTAAAGGGTAAAGGTTAGTTTCTGTAGCACTTCACATTCAAGTTTTTACTTACTAGCACAGGAACTTTTAGAAGTTCTTTAATTCAATGTATATTAAATCAATGTGTCAAAAATTGTTATGTTAAAAACAAGTACTCTTTAAGAAATGCTGAAGCTGAAATGTAGACCTATGGGTGCCCTTATCTGTCTTATCATTCCATGCAGTAGTTGCAACATTGCTGAAGCTTTGCTATTCAAAATTTATAGTGAGGAAAAGTTACTGAGAAGTAATTTATGGTACTAAGGTGATATAGGGAGCATCTGTCTCCATCACAGTGCCTGCTGCTTCACCTTGCCTTTAAATACTGTGTAAGACCATTGGTTATCTAGCAGTCTCAGGCTGAAAGCTTTGGAAGTTTTATTATTACTATAACCAAACACTGGCTGCCCAGTGTTATACATGTGGTAGTAAGTCCTGTTACTACTTGTGGTGTAGAGTCTTAAATTGAAAATATATGCACTTAGAAAGGGGCCCATTTTGCTGGTTTACAATTACAGTGTAATTCTGTAGATATAGATTAAGAACTGCTGGCAATAAGTTTTCCTTAGAATCCTAGGAAGGTCAAATTGTGGTTTCTGTAAAGGGATCTCTATTTCCCCCTGCTGATGGACTCTCCATTTTATATTGATTTGGGTTCTTTCTAGATGCATTTGTCATGTAAATCTCAATGTAAGACCTCAACTGTGGGATAGATGTATTCCCACATTGTAGGTACTACCATTTTGCACACCAGTAAGCTGATCCAAAGGAGTTACATGATGAATCCATGGGCAAGCAAAGGTTGTAACTGAAGTGGAAACACCTCTCTATTCTTAAAGGGACATTGTTGAGCCTGTGCAAGCAATCTAACATTCATAATTAGTATTAAGTCATATTGTGCTATATATAAGGTTCCTCCAATACACAGAATCTTACACAGTTTTACTACATAAATATTTTCTGCAGTACCTCTAACTTATTTGATTATCAATTCAAAAATAACATTTCTGTGCATGCAGTATCAATATGCAACAATCTAAAACACACAAGAACTTTCAAGTATACCTTGGTACTCTTTGAATGATTATGCCACAGCTAATGCTTCATAGCAACCATTACGGAACTTTACTGTAATGAAAGAACTGCAAACCTGTGCTGAAAAAAACCAGCAGGCACATATACAGAATAAATTATATCCAGTTTCTTAATATCTGGTTTTCCCTCTAAAGTTATTGCCAAGAACAGACACACACCGCACATTTTATATCCCACAGTTAAAGTTCTTAGAAGTATTATTAGTTGCTTTCTTTGGCAATGCCACAAAATATACCTCCAACGTTCAGGTAACTGGATATGGTATTAGCTGGAGCAATTTGCTGAACACAGGCTTTCATGCTTAAAATATGTTACAGAACTCCCCTATATCACTAATAAATACTCCAGCTAAAAGTCATCAGAGAAAGTGCAGGAGAGTCGGCACGTGTGAGTAACTAAAAGAAACTCTGGTTTTATTTTTAAACTTTTCATGTGCAGAAAAATCCTTCAAGTTCAAGAATTTCAATCTGAAAAATTCTAGTTTAATTATGAAAAAAATGTTACTAGACTAAAGACTCTTATAAACACTCCCTCTGTGAACTCCTTCAGGAAAGGTTGTGAATATCATTCCCTAGCGAATAGTTTCACACACACACAAAGTAAGACAGGAAACAATAACAAGGAGGAAGGAAAATTGAGCAAGACCACTTTATTGCTCGTTACTAGAATGTAGCATAAAAAGTTTGCAAGACTAAGGGCATCTTGAGACTTGAGTTATTTGAATGAGTTCCCATAAAATTCCACAGCAAAAAGGACACTGGTGCAGGTAGAGCCTGCTTGTTCCCTTCCTCTGTGGAACTCAGTCTTTGCTACAGCCCCACCAGGTCTTCTCTCACTGATTTAATCTACTTTCTCTTAGCTCCCTCCCTACCAACAGGAGAAATACTCTGCCTCAGCAGCAGAGCAGTTTGGGTTCTCCTTGTCTTTGGACATGAAGAGACCTTTCCTTTGAAAATGTATTATTTTCTGAATTACTGATTCACCTGAACTACCCATTGACAATGGAGTGAACTTTATCTATTTTCTACCTTCCAAAGAACAGTATCAAGGTAATAACTAGTACAGGTACAAGGACAGCCCAATACTGCAATTATTATTTCCTGTTAAAGATAAGAAAATAGTTATTAGGAGCATACCAGTGGGGTTGCAGAAGATGCTGTACTGAACAGTGGCTCCTTCTGGGACAACTCAGATGTTGGCAGCAATCTTGCCAGAAAAACCTCCTTAAGCAGCACTGTTCAAAGAATAATGTCAGACAAAGGATTCAGGGACAGTGGTTGAAGTGTAGGGCAGGACTGCTGATTCCTAATTTACCTGTAATAGCTCTACCCATGACCAGATTCAGATTCCACCTACTGAGTCTGCATTGTTTCATTCCAGCAAGGATTAAACAACCAAGAAATATTAAAAGAAAGGAAGGAGATGCAGACCCATGCTGCTCTCAGAACACCATGACCAAAAGCTGGTTATCATTAATATCTTATGAATTTAAAGGTTATCACAAAGTCTAATTCCTTCCTACTTTGTTCTAGTGATTATTTTCAATCTACTCACAAGATAGAAAAATAAAAAGGCACACAAAATAAAAAATTACAGAAAATGCCAGGTCAGTTTATCTTTGGAAAGAAGAGTTAGAATTTAAATTGATAAAGTGAAAGTCTAATATCAACAGCCTGAAACCCAGCAGAGTTGACATAAGCATACATGAGGAGAGCTACTAGAGAAAAAATAGCTACAAGGGAACACAAGAGAGAACACACAAACACACACCAAGTAGTAACTCATCACTTAATCACTTTAGCAATAAATACAACCAGATTTTCAGCTGAAATCAGTCTGTCTCTGAAGAAGTGAAATAAACTGAGGAACCCTCATGGCTCAGAAGGGACAGTTCTTTGCTTCTAGAACAGCTTTATCAACTGCTACCTACTAAGGTGAAGAGGCAAACAAATATGGGGGGGAAAATCAATACAAAGAATAAATTCCTGAACCAAAGGGCACACTGGTACCAGGTATTTAGGACTTGAGGCAAATCTCTTCACAGAGATGAAGAGCCATACGGAGGCAAGAGCAAATGAGAAATACATCTTTGCCAAGAAAGAAATATTACAAGTTCCTAACTGAGTCAGAAACAGTTTATACCAGGATTCAGTGCTGATACACAACTAATTTTGTTTTCTGAGCATCAGACTGGCTATACACAGAACAGTGCACCTGGGAGTCCCAGTGAAAACATACCACCTATTGAACATTCACTTTGGATAACACAAGTATTTTAAAATGACCAATTAAGAAAGCATCTAACTGCTGCCATTTACAGGATTTTTCTCTGTTTCTGAAATTCAGCTGTAGATCTAGGTTAGCAGTTTCAAAATATTCATTCCTTGTGTTATTTATTTACATTTTTCAAAACCTCACTCATGCAATTAAGATACTGATAGCATTATTACCAGCAAAAGAAAGCTTCTCCATTCCTGTTAGCCTATTACAGATCTCAGGGGCGCTTTTACAGAAAACAAAGATTCTTTTGCTTAACATTTGGCCATGAAAGATGCTTTTTGCAGGCAATTCTGGGACTCCAGAGACAAGCTATGTTAAAAAACATAATGTTCAATCAAGATTCAAGTAGACATTTTCTCTGTGTGTTCAGAAGACAGACTGCAATGTTGACAAATCAATGGAAAAGAGCCTTACAGCAAAATAAAGTTAAATTTTGGAATATTCTATGCTGGTTTAAGTCTTACTTCTGGACAGCAGGTCTCAAAACTATCCTCACTGCTAAACATGGTCTACTCTAAAATAACAAAGATAAGATCTCATAATCTGTAAGTCCTCAGTGATTTCCAAAGAGAAGAATCAGAAGCTCAGTTTAAGGTGTTTCATATGTTTAATAGGGAAATGCTTAATTCAGGAAAGAAAAAACCTGGAAGTTGTAAAAATTTTGTTTTGTTGAAAACAGATCCTAAATAAAAAGTTTTTGTAATGCTGGTTGATTTTATATTCCAGAAAAACATTTTGATAGAGAGCTTTAATTTCAAGTTGCATACCTTCAGCATACATGTTCTGTGAATGTTTCTACAAAAATAAAACCAAACAAAAATCATCTTGCATGCAAGAATTATTTATGTGCTCTGTACCGGTCTCTAGCCCCAAACCATCTATGCAGTGGTTAGCTATAAATAAGAAGTTTAACAGGATACATAACTAATATCATTCATGTTCCCCAGTTTTGTGTACTCATTGCCTTCTTCCATGCCTTCCACAAAAGTAAAATAAGTGATCCAAAGCTCAGGTATTCAGACCATGATGATTTAATACAGCATTAAGCTCAAACCTAACATATTACCTCAATTGCCTTTCAGTAACGAAACCCATTTTCTCCTTCGCTAAATCAGGCTTTACTACATCTTCATCTTTATACTCTCAACCTGCTCCACGCCAGATGGGTGAAGGAGTGTGCAGCCTATGAGGATTCACTCACAGAGCTGAAAAAAATGGCTGGGCTGTTCAAAATCTAATGGAGTTCAAGATTGTCTGAGACAGTCCCTAATTTGATTGGGATTTAAGCACTTATGTCCTCTAGATTTCTTTAAATATCTGTTCATTGACTGGCCAAGTGAAGGAAACTGCATTCTGATTGAATAAGTGAACACGATCACTTCCACTAGGAACCCATGAACCCATCTTGGTGCCCTTCTGTGTCTGCTTGTTGTTTCATATCACCTCCAATTCAATAATAAACTGTCATGCTAATTAGGACACATTTAATTATATCATCCTTTTGCTGAACTCTTGAAGGGAAGTACTGCAAATCTACCAAATGCAAAAAGAAGAAAATTGTTGTAAAGGATCAAGACAATAGTAAGGCAAACAAGCTTAGAATACAAAGCTTCTCTTGGCAAACAAACCCTTTATACAACAATAACTGAGTTCTTTTGCTAACATACTGGTGAAGAAAGCAGTATGGGGGGGGGGGTTGGGCTTTTTTTTTTTTTCTTCTTACTTTGAACAATTCATTCATCATTTAATGAAAACACCTGTAAGTAAATAATGGTTCAGAGTGAGGGCAATCTAAATGGTAAAGTACCTGAGAGGATGTGAAATGGCTCACTGCATTAAAACAATGCAGGACTCCAGTTCTGATGTGGTATCAACAAAAGTTCACTACACAAATTTGTTTTACATCATTTCACCTTCATAGATGTTTTACCACATCTAGGTTGCAGATTCATTTAAGCCATAAACTAGAAGAACAAAATTTAAATTGTAACTAGAATTCTTGTGTATCAAAATATATTAGAATCTAGGCTGAGAAGAAAATGAAAGCAAACTATATAAAGAAATATAGTGGTGGGTTTTTTGAAACCTATGGCTTAGAAAATTTTGGAGACCACCCACAAGCTTATGGCTTATCAAACAAAATTTTTTATTACAGCCTATTATAAAAATACTCCCAATCATTGCATCTGGATACATACAGCTATGGCCCATGATATTCTGATATCTTCTAAATACCCTGCCAATCAGGGGCTTTCAGCACACATTATTAGTGGTCCTAATTGAAATGGCATTGTTTTCAAGTACATTGGATTAGAAAATAAACTCTATTGCTGATTCTGAAAAACTGTCAAAGACATAAAAAACCACTCAAAGCAACTAGTAAATTAGTCTGTGATTTATGCTCAACATGGTAAAATGATCAAAGTCAGATACACATTCTG
>NW_005054415.1:990037-1007179 GCF_000277835.1 Geospiza fortis | reverse complement strand
TTGCTAATATATGGAATTATCAAAGACCTCCCAAATGACTTAAATTAATTCAAGCCCCTTGTTCACAATTAGACTGTTATCATGAAATCTGCCATTCAGTTCCTTACCATCACATCTATGCCAAGAAAGTAGCACAGACTGGAAAAGAGTTAGATTGCTAAACCCTTACATCTTTTCTTTCCCATAAAAAAAATCTTTTTAAAGAAATGTATTTTCTTTCATGTGAACTTGATGCTGTCTAATTTAATTCTTGATGTTTCTTCCATTGTACGGTGAGGCGTCCTTTGAGGAAGGAAAAACAGCTTGTGTTTTGATAACAAACACACAAAAAATAGTTGCATCTCTGCTTTCAAAGAGACAAGCTGTTTTTATTTCCTCTGAAGAAGCTCATTACAATATGATGGACAAAATGTCAGAAATAATTAAGTGCAAAAGGTGTTTTTTTTCCTTGAGAGATATCAGCTATTGGAAACGCTGCTGGTTTTTGCAGGTCTCTTCTCCCCTTCCCCCCCACCCAAGTCTTGGTCACTTAACACAGATTTATTGCAAAACTAATTAAAATCAAAAGAAAACTAAGGGAGAGATACATCCAACACAAAAATAGCATTAATGCTTTTACTAAGTGGAAAGAAAGTTAAAAGAGCTTGCTGTTGGAATAGACTGATGCCTGACAGTGTTCATGTGCACACACAAAATCCGACTCTGCACTTTACAGGAGGAGCAGAGCTCTCTCAGGCTGGCAAACCTTTCCACTGTTCATTTCAGATTGACGGGGTTGTGCTTCCCCCCCCAGCCTGGGGTCAGCGTCGTAAACATCAGCCCATCAAGATAAGAAGGTTAAGGCAGATGATATTAATTACCTGTCCTTTCAAGTCATCCCTGTCTCACATCTGGTTTCCTCTTTGTAACATTCATCTAAGCCAATAAAAGCAGGGGAGTAGGGGGAGAACAGAAAAGCTCTTGAGCAGCTCTGTCCTTGCCTGGGCAGCGATGGCACAGCGTGCTCATCTCCCTGCCCTCACCACTGCCTCCCTCAGACACAGCCAGGGCATCCTGCACACCCAGCTCTCACTGCAGAGTGGCAGGTTTGCTCCAGCCACACCAAAACACTGGCAGAAATTCACTCTTTTACCTTTTTCTACTTTTCACATAAATTGCTGGTGCCAGTTGTACTCTTCCAGGTATATCATATGTGTTTCCCAAAGCCTGGCACTGAGAGTCTTAAGTAAATCAAATATTGGTGCTATAGTTATTCAACAGGCTTAACAGACCTCACTGTCTGAACACCTCCCTTGCCTTTTTTCACTCTGTTACTTGTCACTCAGACCACACAGATGGCAACTTCTACACCAGCATCTGTCTGGTCTGGACCAGAAGGGGAAAAAAAAGGCAAACACTTCTCAGATCAAAACATGTAAAAAAATGTTATTTAACAAAATTTTTGAGCTTATTTTCTTCTTTTTTTCAGGTGATATCAGAGTTGTTTTCACTGCTGTTTAAATGAAGGCTTCTCCACATTAATTTTGAACAGGAATGCTGTTCAGTTCAAAATTTTGTTTCTTCTTATAAATATCACAGAGAATTAAGAATTCTCTCAGGGTAACCCTCAAGGTAATTTCTACTTTAAATTATTTTTTTAATGAAAGGCATTTTCAAATTTTCCAAGGTTCTTTGACAATATCATCAATTAGAAAGTATATTCTTGAATATAGGCAAAAAAGCTCATTTACTCCACAGCTAGATTCTCACTAATGCAGCCAACCTACATTAGTTTCAATTCATAACTTGAAGTGAAAAGCAACATACCTGATTTCCATTCCTTAGCCCATCCTGTCAATACATTTCTATTTGCTTTCAAAGTCTCAACTGTTATTCTATTTAACTTGTTTCCTATTATTTTTGCAACCACAAGGCTATTTTCATGTGTGTTATACTATCAAATCTAAGGGCCCATTAGCTACATCACATGTGCCTGGAAACCCAACGCTAGAGTTCTGTGTCTGTTCTAAAGGAACAATATACACACAAGCTTTTATTTACTAAATGAAAGGATATGAGGTCCTTCAGAACTCTTTTCATTCTGTTGCCAAGGACAAACCAGATAAATACTGTGGTGAGATCTGTTTATTGATTAATGTAATTACAGCTATTATCTACAAAGAAAAGTATATGATAGTCATTCTAGGTCAGATACAGAGTTATGTAAACAATGTTAATTTCAGCATAGTTTCAATTTAATCAATCACTTCATGCATATCAGTTTTCAAATTGCATGCACTTAATTACATGCTCACATTTACCCTTTTTCCACAAGAACCTTGCCTCATTTAGTGGACATTATCTTATCAAAACTTGGGTTAGGCTGTGGCTGTATGTGTGACAACAAGATAATTTCTTGTGTAATCCCTGAACTGCTGTGTTTCTTTCTAGTGTTCTCAATAAAATTATTTTTTAAAAAATAAGTGAATTAATCTCTACAGAGCATTCCATATTATTGGGGAAATCATGGTGTCAGTCACACCTGTACCAGCTAATTGAACCCAGCAATAAGAATAATCATTTCATCCCTGTTAGTGCAGCACACTCTGACAGAACAGCACACAAATGATTAGCAGCATTTACAGAATAGTGCAATGCCATCAACCACAGAGGAGCTGGAGCAGATTTAACAGTCCCATTGCAATAGGTTGTGGGGCCTGAACTGTCGCGTTCACTGCAAGCACAGGTATCTCTGCACACCCAGCAATCACTACAGCACACATGCCCTTTGATACATCTCAAATTTCTGATGCAACCTTTAGGAAAATACAGCTGCTGCTCTTTTTCCTGTTAGCAAGCCTAGGATAATAATATTTATCTCCCTCTAGCATTTAAGAATGTGACACAGAAATTAACCAGTTTAGAAATTATTTTCAATGCAGCAGTTGGTAAAAAGCAGATTTGAACTATTATATAAAAGACCAACTTATCTAGGCTAGTTAAGGGACTGAAATCTTCAGGCCACAAGATCACAAATGTTCCAAATATTCTGATTTAACAATGTGATAACTGTGAGCCACAACCAAATCAACCAGCAGTGTGACTGCAATGAACATGTCCTTATCATTCAGGACATAATGTGATAATTAAGCTCACAGATCCTTAGGAAGTAACACCATAAAACACTAACTAGTCAAGCAATTCTTAGCTTGTGCCTGGATTCAAAGGCTCAGTAGACAGCAAGAGCTGGACGTGAACACTCAGTTATACAGCCCATGAGGTACTAAGGTGTTACAGCAAGGCTGTGGCACCCTGAAACAATACATCCAGTACTGCTCTGGCAGACATATCCATCTGGTGCCCAGCCAGATCAGGGCATGCAATAGTTGCCTTTCTCTTTTCTGATGGTGTGCAAAAATTATTAATTGGCATCCAATTCTCTATACATAAAAAACTGTCACATAATATTTACAGCTTTTTCAGAATAGCACCCCTTCTACTCAAAGCCTTAATAATTTTGGAGGCATGACTACACAGCATGCCTGGTTTTAGAAGTACCACCCAAATTCACCTCCTTTGAAAATGCTGGAACAGCCCAATTTTACAACATGCTGGTGTGCAAGAAAAACCAATCACTTAAATATTTTCCTAGTGATAAGTCCATGAGATATCCCATTACAAGTATTTAAAGGAGAACTCAGATTTACCTATTGATTCAGTAAATAAGTTTAACAATTTCAGATTACAATTATCAGATCTTAAATCAATTAAATGTTTTCAGATAAAATACAATGAAATCCAGTAGGGATGAGCAGTAGATGCACATCTGCCATGGCAATGAGCCTTGATTCTTGTCTCCTTTTTACCTTTTCCAACCAGCACATATATCCATTTGAATAGTCTATGTGCAAAGGTAGACAAAACTTTCATTTTTAATTTGATTCAGTCCTGGATTTGAATTTGCCAATTTGATTTCAGCATATTTGTTGAGTAAACACTTTGAAGATTTATATAAGGACTTAGGCTAAACTCACCAATTAACATAAGCAGTTTCAGGTTTTGGCAAATTTTTAAAAAGCAACTAAGGAATTCAGTTGATGCAAAGTCCTATTTCCATGAAAAATAAGAAGTCACAAAAGTTTAAGCAATGGATTAACATTTAAATGATGTTTCTGTCCAGGACATTGCTGACACATGCTGAACTCCTCGTGTTTATAATGATAGATACAGGTTCGCCCTTTATCTGCAGCAAATCACCCACTGAAAAATGGCTTTGCATTTGTACTGTGCCTTTAAATGTCTAGCCAGCAAATGTCAGAACTATTTGATCTGGTTTTGTAAAATGAACTTCCAAGACTTTTTGAAAGATAGTTTACACTTTGAAAATGACTAAAAACTTCTGTGTCGATCTCAAATAATAGAGAAGAGTCACATACTTGAGGGGAAAGGAGGTGCACTGCAATATCAAAGTATAAAACCAAGCAAGCAGTCTAGTGCTTTCTAGGTATCTTTTCCAGCACAAATTTAAGACAGATACAGGCAACATAAATCCCCATGAATGCCTCTTGGTTAGCAACACAAGATGCTTGATAATGAATTAGATATATAACACCAAGAGCCACGCATCCAGACTGACACAGAAATGAGTAAGGAATTTAGAGAGATATTGTTATCAAATTGCTAAAATGATTGAAGTTCCTAAACACCATTTAAAAGCACACTGATCTTTCAGTGTGGCTTCAGAACTTTCATGCATAAACCTTTTCTGAAAGTATTTATCTCATGTTTATTCACCAAATAATCAAGTTCTGTCTACTGCACTAAAATCCTTGGTGGAAGATTATCCTTTGATGGATCCTAGGACAGTAGCTATGAGTGACATCCATCCATCCTGCACAAAAGAGCAGCAGGAACAGGTCCAGCAGTCAGAACTAGCACTAGTAACAAGCTTGGGTGTGTAAACACTCCATGAAAGAAGTTATCTAGAAATTTCCATTTATCTTTCAGATGAGTAGTTTCTACCCAAGCTGCCAAATATTGTGCACCTTTCAACATTTCTAAATAATTGTGTCTCCACTGTAGGCAGCAGCACAACTCCTTAATTTCCATTCACTACCACCAGCAGCTGATCTCAAGAAAGAAGCTCAAGCTTAATAAAAGAAGGTGAAAACAGATATAGGAGAGCCTACAGTTACTTTTCTTTGGTTATTCTACATTTACTTAAACAAATCACTGGGCCTACAATTACAGGCAAACTCCTGTAGTTAAGGACTTTAAAACGCTACAACCAAAGACCATATATTTAAGGTATGTTTTTTAGTTCTTTTTAGAGAAACATGCATTCTGTGGATATTGATGAATTAATGTGGCTAGATCACCAGCATAAAACAGAAATATTAGGGCCAGGTCCAAGATTTAGCCCATACATGTTGTATAATAATGGCAAACGTCTACACTTCAATTTTCTTTTCAGAAGGACAAAATGTATTGCACTGTCAGTATAGCACTGGGCAGTTCATTATTTTAAGTCCTGCATCTTTTTCACTCAGTTTTATGGGCTGAGCCCAGCTCAGGAGCCTCTCATATAGGAGAAGCCCTCTCACAATCCCAGTCTGCTATTATTACCTCCTATTTTAAGGTGCACTGACATATTAATGTCAGCCATACAAAACACAGACACAGAACACATGCAATGTGGAAAGAATAATGTCTGAGCTAAACTGAAAAAGCAGATATATCTCACTCCAATTCCAAAAATTCTACTTATCATTCCTAAATGTTGTCTGTTAGGAGGCCCATTGAATAAAAAAGGAAAAGGAGCCATTAAGAGTATGCTATACAGTGCAAATGAGATCACTGATAAAAGAGTACAGGAATACTAATGACTACTAATAATTAATATTTAGCATTTCTAAAGCCTTTTTATCTGTAGACCTAAAAAGCTTTTAAAATACACAACTGGTACTATCTTCATTTAATAGATGAGGAAGGTGAAGAACCCACAACGGTCTCCAATTTGTTTGTATTGAAAAAGGGTACACTGCTTAGTGCCCAGGGACCTGCCCAGTACAAGCCCTGTTCTTCCAGGTTCTGTGCCAAAATCTTCCCATAAAATAGCTGCTGCCTTAGACAGCTTACAAGTGAAATGGGCAGGACAGTCAAAGGATGAGGAGAGAGTAACAATACCCCTGGTACTGAGCACAGAGCCCTTTTGGTAAGGGTTTGGGGGTTTTTGCTGTGGGGCAAGGAAGGTGGGTGAATTGGAGTGGCTAAAAGAAACAAAAGCAAAAAGACACACTGAAGGAAGAGAATGATGGACTCTAGAGAGTTTAAAAGAACTATCAGCAGAAACATGGAATGTTGGCAAGGTTAGCAGAGAGGGAGGAAAACCAGTAAATCATAAGACAGAGGAAGCTCAAAATGGACTATGCTTTGCAGTTATTATATTAACTGAAACACCTGCATTTGACGCCTCCTGGTATCTGAATTGATAAGACTCTTTTGCTGGCTCCTCTCTGCAGACACTCTCCCCAGACACTGGGCACCCTAATGACTCTAAAGGACTGATCCAGCAATGATGATGGCTACCTCCACACAGAGTACTATGGTAAAAGCTGCTAAACTCTGCATTCAGCTAGGGAAACCAATTTGCTGGAGCAATTAGGAAGTGAATTAGACTAGACATAGAGAAATATTTCCGTGTCTTTGTATATGCATTTGTGTGCATGACTGCCCCCAAGTATAGGGGTCCTTTGATTCTCCAAACTAGCGGATGTTGCAACAACCTGAAAGCTTAAGAGGGCCTACTCAGCTGGAAGAGGACAGTTTGGTCAGACAAAGCCTGTGTCTGAAGAGCTGTGGCAACAGACAAAAACCAGGAGTGAAAATGCACAAAATATCCAGGACATAAACAAAAATCCTAAAAGTTATTATTCACATTACAGCAGTTTTTAAGACACCCCATACCCACTCGGCAGGTACACGCTGTGAAGCAGTCCTGCCTCACAAAGCTGGTCATCTAAACAGATACGCGAGAGGCAAGAAAGAGAAATAGATGCACAGAGCAGGCCAGCAACTTGCTCAAGTCGCCTAACAAGGTCAGGGCCAAGAGATAGAGTTAAAAAATTTAACGTGCTGGTATATTAGTCAGACAACTGACTAATGTACCAGCATACAATGAAACTAGAAAAGTCTAAAAAGCTATTGTTTGTCAATGAGACAAGTTTTAGGTCACATAAGGAATCCTAATGTATTTCTGTCCAGACTAAGTCACCTTCAATTAAAATTGCAAGTGAAAAAGTGAAAGTACAACTTAAAGTGAGTTACAGTCATAACAAAAAAAACAAAAAAAATCAAACAGACACTGATGGTCAAATACTACATGTGTGAGACCATGTAGGGTGCCTGAATACTATAGAAAGTGTCAGTGCTTCCATGTAGTGACACTGGTTTGCTGAAACAGAGATTCAGCATGAAGAAATACATTACCTACATATAGCTCACTGACATAAATCCTAAATCACATCATCAACTGTTTATATTCCTTTCATGAAGACACACCACTTTTTCTGCACAAATACAAAAAAATCCCCATAACATTTGCTTACAGTAATTTCTAAAGAAAAATGGCATAGTCAGAAACAACAGACCTTGTTTACAGGTCAGAGTAGGAAGGTTTTCTAGAAAAGTCTTTGAGGAATTTAGACTGAACTGCCATCTGATACTCATCAACTAATGAAAACACATAGAAAATTAAATTCTCATATAGATGGAGTAAAAATAAGTGAATTTTTTTACTTTTACATTGAACATTGTTGGACTCTGCAGAAATTCTGTGTCTGGTACCAGCTCCTACTGCACAGATAGATTACAAACAGCCCAGAGCTATTGATAAAATGGTGGCTCATGGAGAAATAACTGTGGAACTCAAAGTGCCTGGGCTAACAGAGAAGTTAAAGGCTTGTTACATTCTGTGATGACCCAATGGGAAACAAATGTTTGATAGTAGCTGCTTCAGCAGACAAACACATTGCAAAAAGAAGGCCTGGGAGGTTAGAATCACCTAAGTTCAAATCAGAATTCTTTTATAGGGCAAACAATGGCTGAAGCCACTCCTAAGTCAAAATAGCTCATTATTTAAGGCATATTCACATGCAAAAGGAAGGTTCAGATTTACCTATAAGATAAGCTTCAGCTCAAGGAAGCCATTTAGTAAAATCCTCAGGTTTATAAATGCACATTACACTGGGAACAGGAAAATGTTCAAACTTTGCAAGTTTCCATAACTACATGAAATCTGCATTTTGATAGTAAAGCAGAAAAATAAACTATGCCTGGACTCTAATATGGGCCCTTTCAGAGATCAATTATATTCCTACCAGGCACACATTTTTAACACAGTTTAGCATTTCTACTTGTGAGGCCAGATTTTCAAAGCAGTGAGTGGGAGGTACATGCATAAATTCTGTTACTTCTTAAGAGTGTTCCTGCACATACTTTTCATGATCCCCTTTGGAAATTTAGCCTGATATCTCCACTGGAGAAATGTGTCTCCTGTAGGTGTAGACATGACTGGTGTCAAACATCACTTCCTATCTCTTCAATTGCTCCAAATAGTTTTCCATTTTCTTTCCCACGTTTTTAAACTGAGAATTGTATTCAGGCCCATACAGCAGTTCTGCTTGTCAGACTCTACATTCCATGCTCTGGTTTTCAAGACTATGTACATAGAAGGGGGATGAGGATAGGAAATAAGATAATTTTTCAAATCTTTCATTCATACCAAAGTTATTGTGAGATGATGTCTACTTACTAGCCAAAAAAAAAAAAATCAGTTTCATATAATGTTTCATAGTTCCATTACTCTCAAAATACATAGTTTTTCAATCAAAAGGAGGCATTGGGAATTAAAAATGAGAGCAGCTTCCTTCTCTTTCTACATAATGCACATATAAAGAAATGGATAAAAATAGATTAAAAACTTGGTGAAACAAAAATAGCAAGCCTAGCAAAGCCACATAACTGGATTAATTCAATTGCTCTGACATTACAGGAATAGGCTCTCTGTTTTCAATGCATTGCAAAGAGAAGTTGCGGCAGGAATTATTCCTCATGTTATAATGGTTAGTAGAAACAGAAGCTGAACAGCTTCTGTGATTGCTTTTCAGATATTTATGTTGGGAGTCCAGCAAAAGTAAAGTTGCAGTTGTAGAGTTGCCTTTTTTTCCTCTCTTGCAGCAAATGCGATTTTAGCTGTCAGAGTGAGAATCGGCTGCCTCAAGAGACACCCTTGAAGAAGTTGTAGATCATCCCACCATACCAACATATAAATGTTCCAAAATACAACTAGAATGTAATGATGCATTATTTAGTAACAGTTGTCGTATCTTTACTTAGACAAATAGCTGTGCAAACTGAATATTCCAAACACATCAAAGTTAGAGATGGCTGAATAAATTGTAGCAAATATTCTTATTTCATTGCAAACTGATTGTTTTACAAAACTCTCTAGTTGTAAAAATAACTTAAAGGGAGATTTCCAATTACTATAATGGAATTCCTGACAAAAATCTGTATCTCATGATTCTGTATACAGGCTCATGTCAAGATTTTTCCAGTCAGCTCCACCATTTAGGGAAGAATCTGCCTCCTTCATTGGTGGCAGAAGAATTGAAGGTCTATCAACATTCAAAGGTTATTTATGGACAGATTCCTATATTCAGAATTCAATCCATAATCTAGACTGCTCAAGACAAAACAAAATCACAGCACAAGCAGCTACATGCTTGCTCTGTGAATGACATGCAGAGTTCCGTGCACAACGTGCAGACTATTAGAAAAGATGCTCGTAAGAACAAAGGCTAAAAAATAAATATAGCTGTGGCCTTAGATTTGAAAATTAATAAGAGCAGAGATTTACCATGCTTGCATATATCAGTTAGTCAAAAAATCCAAACTGAAACTATCAATAGACAATGACAACATCCAATACCACTCTGGGTGGAGTGTCCTGAAAAAAATTAAACCACCTCAAAACAATTTTTTTAGGAACTAAATTATTGTTTCACTCATGTGTAAAGGCCTGGTCCAGGAACAATAATCAAACTGGGATATTTTTTAAGGTGAAATCTGTTGCATCTTTTATCACTGGTCTCTTGCAAATGAAATAAATCTCACCATACATCCTATAATGATCCCATAGCACACAGCAAAACAGCACATAAGCACTGAATAGACAAATAATATGTGAAGATATTTTACAATGTTTTCATTCTATTGCTCAATCATTAGAAGTAAACAATGCACTTTAAACAATAAATATAGTGCCATATGGATAAGGAGAGATAAAAGGCTGTCAGGAAGATTGCCAAGGTTGGTGTTTCTCTGCAGAGGATATAGTGTCTACAGAGTTGCCAAAATAAAACAGGGACAAGTGAGGACAGAAAATCATCTGAGTAGATTGCAGTAAAACAAAAACAAAAAATTCCATAGTGAGCTAATAAAAAGGAGAGAAAAGATTTAATCCAATAACCAAAATCTCAAAAAATCCTCTACCATTAATTTTATATCTGTGATTTGTGAAAATTATTATTCAATACCCAAAATTTCCTTAAAAGAATAATTTTGTTTTCCATGTGCAACTACTTCTATAATAGTTTTGCAAAAGACCGTTTCTAAGTATTTTCTCATTGAGGTGTACTTTGACACTTTTGACAATGGCAACTGTAGGCCTACACTCAGATTAAGTACAGGGTTTTTGTTAGTCTTGAGCAGTCACTATAGCTTTTGTATGCTTTGCATCTAAATGTGTATTTCTGCTTATTTTTATTAAATCTCTTTAGTAAAATGACTTAACATCAGTCAACTGAACAACCAAAAGTAACTAGCCCAAACAAATATTGGCCAGAATCCATAAAAGAAAGACTGCTCCAGAGCCTGAACAATTATTAGTCATCAACTAGACAAGGTTGCAAGTACAAATGTATTGCACATATGCTCCTCACAGCCCTTCAGGACATTCACCAGCTGTCCTACGGGAGGAAAAGGCCTCCCTCCCTTCTATAATTACAGCCACTGCTGTTGTGTGGCTCTGGACACTGAATAGCCACAAACTCAACAGACATGCACATGTCACGTTTTGTTTGCCAATAAAAACGTGACAAGGTGAAAGATGGATGTTTTTAACAGGATTTTTGTAGCCCCCACTGATATGCTCAAAAACACAACAAGGAATTCAGACAGTTAAGTACCTAGATGTTGCCATTTTCATCAATAAAACACTTGACCATTAGAAGAAACACATGCAGTGCTGTATCCTGCAGTTCATATCTTGGGGCATGTTTCTGTCAGCACATGAAAGTGCTTCTGTCTATTTTTATTTATTTATTTATTTCCTATTGACTCTACTGTTGTATTATAAAGAAAGAAACTACTCCCTTCCACCTTCACCTGCCCCAGTCCCTCACAAAAAAACAATATAGGCTATATGGGATAAAGCAAAAACTCAAATGGCAGTTCATGGTCCAGAAAATATATTTTAACTATTTCAGAATAAATTCTTCTGGATGAGGGAATTAGACTCACTGTGCCTTTGTGCATGTTATTATTCCCTATGCTCAACAATTTCAAGATACTCAGATCTTACGAAATGGGTTGCCAAAGAAAAGGAAGTATCATTGCAACTCATAGGTAAAACCAAGGGCTGCTATGCCACATATTTTTATGATCCATTTAGAGAGCAAAAAAATCTCATCTCTAATTCAGACCTCTCCAAGGCCCTGACTGTTTCCTTGAAGGTGCTGAGCACTGTCAGCTTCCATCATCTGTGTAAGTTTTTCTGCAATGCAAACTCAATTTGCAAATGTGCATTACTATAAAAAACTACTGCTAGGATGTCTCTGCCAGCAGAATGAGAGATGCACATCCTCTTTAGCTGCTTAGATAGGTTAGTTTTAACCACTGAGGAGAAGAATTTAGCTAAGTTTGTCAAGTCTGCACTGGACAGATGATGACCACACACATTCTGTTCCACCTGCAGGAATTCTAGGGCAGAAACCTCCAGCAGAGAGGCAGCTGGAGGGACAGCATGGGGAAGGCTGGGGGGAGGGAAAAATGACAGGAACGTCTCCAATCTCTCCAGCTAGAAGAGAGCATCTGGCTATGCCTTAGGTTTTATTGTTTTAGGAAAAAAAACAATCTTTCAATCAGTGCACAGGGCATAATGCATCTTGGCTTATTTCTGCTTATGAAAATGAATAAGTGAGAAAATTACTGTAAATCTTAATATAGCTTACAAAAGATAAACATAATTAAACACCTATTAGTATTCCTTATTTGCATTGATTTAGTATTGAACTTGGAAAATCCTGCTTTACATAAAGAAAATAGAGGTCAGATTAATTAAATTCACTGTTGTGGTCAATTGCTCTGTCATAAATATTTGTTGAAAAGCTTTTTGGTTTGGTTTTTTTTTTGCTTTGTTTTTATTTAGCTCTACAAATAAAAAGTCTTGCTTATAACTCTCTATGAAATATCAAAATATCTTTGTCTTAAGAATCTGCTGGAGTTGAGCTTTTGGGTTCTGAGCATTTCCAGCATTATCAGGTTAGAACAGAACAAACAGACTAAAGTCTGACATCAGCACTCTTCCCAGCAGGATACACTACTTTTTTCATTAGAATCTTTGAGCTTGAGATCAGACACAGGGAAAGATTAAAACAAATATGAATTTAATCAAGGGATTCTACTTTCCTGGTGTGGGAACAGGAACATGCTGACATAAATAGAGGACGAAGCACTAGGGCGTCTGAAACAAATCAAAGACGGCTTGCTTACCACTAACTGCTCAGATGATCCATATCATAACAACAAAAAGAAAAACAATTATTTATTCTTTTTGATGTTGCTGCTCAGAAGTAACTTCCTTTTTGAAGAGAGCAGGGTCAAAGCCAAGTTATTGTTTTTGCTTGAAACTTTGTCAGTAAAGGACTAAAAGATATTAGGTATGACTTACTTTGGGGATTTTTGTGGGAAACTTAGATATGCTCATTTCTTGTGGGCTATAACTTGGAAAAAAAATGATAAAGTGAACTGAAATTTCATCGTTGTTATGGAAAATCAGACCATTAAATCAGAAAAAAAGGCAGATAACGCACTTAAGCCCTTTAAAATAGATGGTAGACAGCCAGCTCTCAGCCTGAGCTAATGGCCAAAATCAAGCCTAGATACTACATAATGCAAAGATCCTGCAGTTAGAGATAAGTATGATCAGCACTTGAACATGAGTGGGTGCACAGAAAACTCCAAGATTTTCTCTAGTGCAGTGCAGATTTAACAAATGGTAATCAAAGTCTCTTTTGATCTAATAGTTATTGCAACTAATAAAACCAATTAGAGGGACAAAGTCAAAAGGGACAGGCAAAATAAAATATCTGCAAAAAGACAGATTTGGTGATTTGAAAGTGTTCTCTACTATTTAAAATTCATTACAACTCTATCCTCAACCTTATAAAAGGCACAAAGACAAATCATGCCCAGAAGAGTATGCATGATAAATTCATATTCAGAAACAAACTGAGGAGTTTAAATTTGCATAACATACAAACATTAATGTTCATAACATGCTTTTTTGAGTATACAAGCTTACTGGCCCCATTTTACAGATGAGGAAAGCAATGTTAATGTCCCAAGTGGAAAAAGAATGCACAGAGTGCTTGGATCTCAGTGGGAGACACTCATTTTACATTATAGATGAAAAACTATATAGCACTGATATTCAAGGGAAACAAACCCAAAACCTGAACTCCAAGTGGAACTGCAGGATCTTAGTGCCTCACATGCCATCTAACTTGTCTCATTTTTTTGCATCCCACGTCAGATGTTTGGACCTCAACATAACTTCTGATAATTACAAGATTCCAGTCCTTCACCCACTCCCGCATTTTAGAAGGGGACAGAGCAGGTGCAGAACTATTATATGGTTACTTTGTTGTAAAGGGAGATTTAAGTGACAGTATTAGATTACAATTTTGTTGCATTTACTAAACTGCAATTCAATGATAAGGGGTTTTCACACCAAAATGGAAACTCAGCTTACAACCTGAGTTAATGTGAAACCAAACCATGAATCTCACTGAGCATGCTACCCCCAAATTCATTCAAGTTCAAGAACAGGTCACAGATTTTCTGTGTGGGTAATAGTGGAGTCAAGGCCACAAGTGTGACAAGAGCTATCATTAGTGATGCTGTCAGGGAAGATGACATACTTTGAGGGTGAAAATGTTTCTCTTTCTGCATAAGAATTCAAAGAAAGTCTAAGTTAATTTCATAGGAGAAGCCAGAACCCATGTGCCACAATATGTAATGGCTAACTCAAACCTGACTGTTCCATGTCAAGTACACACTTAAACAAAACACATCCTTGGGAGGGAAGAACCTCCCGTCTCTCCTCTTCCTAATAGTGCACTAATTCTTATACAGCATTCCCCAACTAATTAATTCATGAACCTATAAATATTAAACATGGCAATTCTACAACTCCAGAGCAAGACATCAAAAACAGTATCTTAGAAAAACATTAAAGATTTTTGTTTCAGATAAAAAGATTTGACAAACAAAGGAAGCACACAGATGACAAGAATATTGTAGGGTCTTGGAAAACAGCCCTGGTGAAACAAAGGAGGTGCTTCTGAGGCAAATTTCTAGGCAAAGCTCCCATTAGTTTGGCTTCCATGACAAGAAAGAGAGGCATGACCACAAAATACATTGAGAGAGAGAAAAGTGAAAACAAAATCTGAAGAAATTGTCTAAAATCCTAAAAGACAGGGTCAATTAATACCTCATAGATCAAGGGAATGGGGTGTCTACAGCATTTAGGAGGAAAAAGAACCATCTCTGAATAGAAATAAAACATGCAAGTAACAGTTACTGGAATCCTTTTATCAGTAATAGGAAAGATGATTGACTTTCCGTCAGTGTCCCTGTTTGTATTTCCTAAGTATATCCTGTGTGCAACATAAGCCTTCTTTTCCTGTCTAAAAATTGGAAAGGCAGATGCACCTACATCTGCTCTTCCAGTAAAGAATCACCTCTGTGTTTCCTGCTCTTGATTCCTCTCTTTTCTCCATCAGGAGGGATAGCATACAGGTGATGAGGGAGTGAGCACAACACAGAGCAGCTAAATCAGAAAACAACCTTGAGACACACAATGGGGAAAATGCATGCTGGGGGGGGGGAAAGAAAAATCAACCACAAGAAGCTGCACAACAGCAAAGCAGACCAAAACAATTGTTGAACAGCAGCATTAAAAGAGACAATGAGGGAGGAACACGAACCATGCTGATGCAGCTGATTTTATTCAAACTAGAAATACAGAGATAAGCCAAATGCTTATTTTTGAGATGGCACGTTCTAACAATCAGCCTCACTTTCAGTGTCTAAAACACTGACTTCATTAATACATCAGCAGTGATTTTTGGAAAAATGGGCCAACAACTAGGGGTCTGCCATACAATCCAGACCATCGCACCAAATCTGACACTACTGACAAAGGAATTATCCCTCAATTGTCCCACAGACATGATTTAGAAGACTTACACACATCACTCAGTCAAACTCTTAAAATCTTTAACATATCTAATGCCACTGAGAATGTTACAGAATGCATCAGAGTCTGGAAATGTCTTTGAATTAACGTTTACATCATAGGAAGGGGAATGTGCATCCTTGCTCAGCTAACTGACAGATCAGCAGCTGGACTGGGCAGATTTCATTTTTGCTCCACCAAGAACGAGAGCAAATGAAAACACAAACCAGATAACATCTAAATCACACCACCTGGTCAGCTCTCAGTGAAACCAGTCATATACTGAGTATTTACAATACTAACAGTGCCTGAATCGAGATGCTGGAAAAAACTGTAATGGACACGTTTGACAAAAGCAGCAGTTCTTTGGATGCTATCCATAATGAAAGTTAATTTCAGTGACCTCAGTAGTCACATATAATGTGCTTTTGTGTACTTTGGAACAGAGTGAACCAAAATACTTCTGAGGGAAGACTGCCTGGAGTTGCTACATCCACATGGTACAACGCAGCTCTGGGTGGAGATGCCTACTCCAGCTCCAAAAGATGCTGAGCTGTTGACACAGGATTATGATTTAACTAACACAGCTCTTTGCTCAGCAAGGCTAATTCACTCAGACTCTCTGGGATTTCTGCATTGTATTCTACTGTACACCACAGACATTTCAGTAGTTTGTCCAAACTTCACTTCATGATTGATTATCACATCTTGGAGCTCAGATTACACAGCCTCAAAATGCTGCAGTCAGTGGTAATTCACAGAAGTCAAATTCTGACATCTGTTCTGCAGCAGGAGTGGTCCTGAGCACAAACCAGGACTTCTGCAACAGCAAGACCAGGTGTTCTCATTTAGAGAGCACAGGACCAAAAACCATCCTGGCAAAAAAATTTATGATGTCATTTTTATCTCCAGCCCCTTTTGAGATGTAGGATCTTTCCTATGTTCTTCATTTACATCCCAACACTGGAACATCCTAAACACCATCACTCCAGAGAAGTAAAGACACATAGCTTCTGATTAGAACCCTGAGCTAGAGGAGTGCTCCTTGCAACTACACTCAATAGGAATCACATCTCTATCATAGGTGAGCTGCAACTGCAAAAGGAAAGGGTGAGAGAAAAAAAGACTCCTGGGATCCCTATCTCTGCTTTTCCAAAAAGTATGGTTAGTTACCCTACTGCAGGACAACCCCTGAACAAGGAGCACAACCCATGCTAGAGATCCCAAAGCTGGTTTTAAATGCTGTGCTGTAATTATAGGGTACTATCACAAAAATATGTTAGCTTGGATTCCCAAGACAACAGAGCTGCCTTAGCAGGATCCTGCAGTTTGAATGCAAGACCCCAGTAATGCACCTCTTGGCATCAGGGATTTCTGATCCCTTCTGAAGTGGGAAGAAAGCTCATCCTTACTGGAAATATAACTAACCAGGCATTTATGGGAATCCCTACCATCTGTTCAAATGGATTTCCATGCAGTAGAATTTAAACACATTTTTAGTGGATTTATTTCAGGTAAGAAGCTGCTTCTGTAACAATTATTCATTACTGCAACAGTATAAACAATTAACATTTGCCTTA
>NW_005054415.1:962537-985037 GCF_000277835.1 Geospiza fortis | reverse complement strand
AGCAGGGGCCATGGGGTCTGCGTAAGGAAAGAGTCGTCACAGAACAGTCTGAGTTTGAAGGCACCCACAAAGACCATCAAGTCCAACTCCTAAGTGAACAATCCATGCAGAATCAAACCACAACCTTGGCATCTTGGCATTATTAGCACCATGCTCTGACCAGCTGAGCTCATCTCATACAGTGATTCTTCAGTCTACTAAACTCCCAGCCTCCAGCAATCTACTCCAGGAACCAGGTATGCACATACTTCTGCTTATTTTTGATACTTTGTTATGATTCACATGGCTAAAATACAGTTTATTCTTACCTATTTTGTAGCACAAACTTAGCTCTTGTCAGGTTTGAGCCACAAATATGTCACCCACAATCATATGGTCACATCAAAGCATGTGTCTTTCATTTGACAGGCCTGAAATAACATTTTCACAAGAACTGCACTGATTTGACTCAAGTGGCAGGCATGCACAGTAAATATGACAGCAGAATTAGATGGGCTTTTGCTAGACTTAATCTCATGGACCCAGCTGAAAACATTGCTAAAAGTCACCTGGCACTAACTCTGTTGAGGACTACAAAATGAGATATAATCCATTCAACAGAAACACACTTTGGCTGTTGCTCCTTGCTGGAACCCTACACATGACATCCTTGCCTCTGCTGCTACTGAAGATTAAAGCTAACTCAAGTTCAAGAGCCATAGATGGGCTACAAAGGCACCAAAATTTTGAAGTGTCCATGTGGCTCAATCTCACTTTCCTAAGCAATGTAGGCATTACAGGTGGAAATGTTTCCTTGAAAGCCACTGGGACTTGTGAGCATTTCACTGAATTTCTGTTCATACAACCAGTCTGCATTTTTCATTTTCCTTCGACACAACATGTTTTACTGAACCTGTCCTACTTCTTTGTTAAGTAAGCAGAAACAGTGGTTGTATATACTCGGAAGTTTGGAAATCAGCTAAACTGTGCTTCTGTTAACACCACCCTTGTTAGAGTCACTGTTAAGTCAAAGTACATGGGAGTTCAGAATACAGAAATGTATTTATCATGTTAGTACACCAGAATTTTTCAACTCTCAGTTAACAAAGCTGATACTGAAAATCTTTATACAATGCATGTTATTCTGATTTGCACTGCATACAATATATGTCACAAACAATAATGCAATTAAGTCTTACCTCTTTGTAGTGGCACTTGGGGACTATTTGGATTAAATATAAATTTCTTAATCACCACTTCAGTGAAAAGATTTAGCCACTGTTTTGACATGGTGCAGCATATCACAAAGTATCTTGATCCCCACTTACTAGATTTACACAGCAATGTCTTGGGTAAGCAATCACAATACATAGACATCTGTTATCTTTCTTATTCAGACAGCTCCAGAGGGAAATATTATTATACAGTGAGATTTTCAAAGGTAGAAAGGGAGTGAAGTATTCAGTTAATACTGATTTTCAGTCAGATGTCTAACTGCCTTTGTAGCTTCAGAAATTCTCTCATACATATTTAGGTAGTCCTGTGAGGAGCAGGGAGTTGGACTTGACGATGCTTTTGGGTCACTTCAAATTGAGATGGTTCATGATTCTGTGATTCCACCTTCACCTGAGAGCCTGACCCCTTCTGGCGAGTATCAAAAAATGTAACAGATACATCAGGGGGTTCATCAGTGTAATGACAGGGTCAGCAGAGAGGTAAAAGAAGAAATAAGCAGATGACTTGGAATTTATCTTCAAAAGGAAAGAAATACAAGCTAACAAGACAAAGATTTTAAAGTAACATGATTTGTAAGTCAGATACTGTTTTTTACCCATCTCTTTAAACAAAAAAACATTGTCTCACCCAATAAGATGAAAAGCAATATACCTAAATCTTCCAAAGGCCATATTATTTCCTGGGATTTTTCCACAATAATGAATTGATCAGTACTTGCTTCTGACAGTGATAAAAGTGAAACTTGGAACCAAAGACAGTAACATCATTTCATAGAAATAAATGACACTATTTTTAGTACCACTGTAGCAACCAAACATTAGGATTCCAATTATCAAGGAGCCTTAATTTTCTGTACCATTTTGTAACTGCACCCAAAACCTTGCACCCTTTAGACACATTCCTAATACAACCCCTGCAGTCATGCCCAACATTGCTCAAAATTGGTTATTCTGGAATCAGATGATCTACTAGCACAAAGCACAGTACAAGTTAATCCTGAAAATATTTACTTAAAACCTGAGCAAGTGTTACCTCTTCCCTTAAGGTCAGTGAGGGAATTAGAGTTCCCAGGACAGTCAATTTGGACATACCCACAATACACTAAAGTCCCTGCATATAAATAATTATAAAAATAAACAACAACTGTATAACACTGCCTCATGCCTAATAATACTTTTGTCATTATTACAAAAGAGCTTTTAGCAGAACTTTTAAAGATTTGAAGAAAACTTTTAGAAGTTTACGGGGCATAAATATCTCCTAATCAAAGGCAGCTTGAAAGAAGTCATAAAGGTTACATGAGATTTAGTTGATGGCTTTTTTTAATGAAAACTTGGTTGATGAAGGTGGAAGGCACAAACATAAAGCTTGAAAAACTTCAACTGCTCTAAGATTTTAGATGAATAATTGTTCTTAATTCCAATTAATAATAGAACTAAACAGGCAAACACAAGCAAATTAAAAACTGAGTTGTTATTAAGATGAGATGAATCTGTGGTCAGTGGTTTTTCATGTTTTCAACACTAACAAAGAAAATACATAAATACTGATAAAGTTTGCAGGTAGCAATACATGAAGAACTGAATCATAAGAACCAGTCATTTATAATAAAAGAACAGATATAAAGAAAGCCAAATCACACATCTTGAACACCTCCTTTTTGACAGGATTAAATACTGTCTGGTGTCACACTTGTCTCTCTTCCTCCAGAGGATATCTGAGTGTCCTTCTTTTGAAGCAAGAAAATGGAAACTCAATAGAAAGGAAAAACATTTCATAAAAGAGAAATACATGTGTTTACACTCCCAAAAGGATTGTGGAATTCTGTCTTTTTGACAGTTTCTTAAAAACAGAGAAGAAAACATGCTTCTACAAGTAAAATTAGTAAAGTAGAATGTGGGATATGTTTTCCTTAAATAACAGCAAAACAATTAAACTAACTTGTTTTTCACATCTTCAGTGCAGAACAAAGAAGTGTGACAGTTTGCTGGAGGTCACAGAACACCTGATAGACTTATCTATATAGGATACTGTTGGGCAGAGTGATTCCTACTATATACAGATCTAGAGGGCTCCCTGTTGTCAGGCAGATTGCTGTTGAGAATTTTAGGATGCTTAGAGTAGTTAATTAAAGAGAAGCACTGGGAGCATTGCGAGGCCATAAATTCCTCCCTCATAGCTTATGGGGCTCAGTGCTGGAACTTTCCATCTGGCTGTTTTTAACTGGCATAAACTTGTTTTGACCTTAACCAGCATTTTAGACTAATACTACACAGGGCAAAGAGGGAAAAGGTGGGGAGAAGTTATTAGTCAAAGAGGCTTGCTTATATACTCAATTATATATACATATATATAATGGGAAAATCAGCACTCCTGATTTATCCACTGGTAGGTTAAAAAATTCAAAGCAAAGACAATATGGCAGTTTATAATCTAACTGTTCTACAAGCACATAAATTAACACACATTGCAATCAAACCAGCAAGCACTTGAAGAACAGGTTTGTTGTATCTGTAGGTATCAAATATCATAAAACATAAATTAACGAGTCTGTAGATTATTAAATGACAGTTGAGATGCCAGCTTTCCTTTTTTTATCATGGAAGATATTCCCAGGATCTGTGACATCTGTGGTGGCTAATCCCCCATAGAGAAACTGACATTAAAAGGAATTCACACTGTGGTAAAGCCATACACCATTACAATGTTAGCTATGGGTTTCCAAAGCTCTCCTGGATTCTACGCTGCAGAGCAGAACTGGAGTGAAAACTGACAAGGTTGGTTTCCACATTTGCATTGCAAACAATAGCTTTATAAACTGGGACTTTGAACTACCCCACTGTGGGGAAGATTTCCAACATCTTTCACAGGAAAAAGAAAGATTGCTACACACCACTGTTCTCATCTGGTGTCCGGAATGTCTTGCATCTTTCAAGAAATATTTCTTTTCTATTGCTACCCGCTTCATTTTCAGCATTAAATGTGATTTTTTTTAAAGTTTGATAAAAAATGGGAAGATATCACTATGAAATATCACTGTAATCTCTCAAAACAAGCTGTGTAATTGACAAATGTATTCACAACAGCTTCTCAGACAAAAAAAAATCACTAAGAACAAGGAATGATCAAGTCAACTTTCTGTATCCCCTAATCTCAGGTAGTTAAGCTTGGTCTTGCTTCCAGTCCAAAGTCATGCCTCACTGGTCTTCTGTTCCTAACAGGAATGCCTGTTTTTGATTTCTCTCATAAACCCCTTCAGTTGAACTACTTCTTTTATTTTACTTCTGATAATGACAGTGTCATTATCTTTTATTTTCTATCTTGTGCTTTTGGACTGCAAATCTTTTGCATCATCTCATTCTGACTTCATCAGAATCCTGCTGCACTAAAAGCCTTCCAGTAGAAACTAGCTCAAAGTGTGACCCTTCCTTTTGAATGGAAGGTTAATTTTCAATGATTCCATCGTTCTTCCCAAAGGGAAGAAATCCAGAAACCAGCAGATCACTTCATAAAACACCACTGTTTACATTGAAACTATTTGCCATTTCTCCACATCAGCTGTACGCAGCCACCTGCTTGTAAGTAGCTGGGGCAGCAGCGGTAAACCAGCAACTAAACAGGGCAGGCACCAGGAAGAAAACAGGCAAGTGCCCCAGAGCAAACTGTGTCAGTAAAAACAGAGCAGCCACAGAACCCAGCCTCATCTGCATCCAGCATTTGCCTCTGCTAGAAAGATTTGAAATAGGAAGCTATTTCTGCTCCATTACTTTTAGAAATAAAATTTCTAAAAGGGACATGACCTTTTAGGATTTTATACAAGGAGCTGTAGAGCTCAAGCTCATTTACAACCCTGGACTAAGTCTTTATAGTGGTATGGAAGCAACTCCACACATAAAAACATCAAAATACTTCATTTCTACAGCATTAATCATACTTTCTGCTAGCCTTGAAACACAGCATTCTTTCATCCAAAACAGCATCCCCAAAGTAATACTAGATATTTTAACTTGCTGCTATGATGAGAATAGCAATTACTGACCATGTACATACTTTCCACTTATTTAGTAAAGATTACCCACTCTTTTTAAAGCTAGTATTTTTTGCTAGCTTATATGACAGCAGATATACAAATAAGATCATATTCACTTCTCATGCATGTGAAATCACCCACTATGTTTATCTGAATTGTAACACTGTCCCTTCATTAAATATTCATATCTCACTAGACCTTCATTGTTTTCTTCACTGCATGAAATAATTTTTCAATGACTGCTTCACAGTTCAGTGTATTATATCAAGATAAAAGCATCAATAATTAGCACTGAGGAGAGATAAAAATTTCAACAAAAAGTCTGAAATAATTAAATAATTTAAATAAATGTTCAAATTACCTCAGTGGAATTGCATCCAAAGAAAGGCTGACACATGATATTCTAAAAGAATATAAACCATGTAAATGAAACACGATTTTGTTCTCCCAGAAACATCTAAGAAAGGAGACTGCTAGTCATTGGCTGGTAAACACTAACACCATCAGCTCAGTCCTAGTCTGCCTCATCACCCTAAACTCTTTAATCTGTACTAGCACAAAATAAACATATTTATTGCTCCTCAGAAATACTGGGTCTGCTGGGCACAGTGACAGTCTCAGGGAACTGGTGGTCCCTGAAAGCACCTGTGTCACTGCACATAAACACAACAGCAACCCATGTAGGGCTGCACTTTTTATTTACTCTCTATTTCATTTATTTTTAACCCAGGCACATGACAGATCACACAAGCACAAATCTATGGACAAACAAAGCCATCTAAGGGATAAAAGCTTTAGATTTCTACTGGGAGCTGATGTAAATCACATTTTGAATCACTGAAAATACAATTAGATAAAGGTACATAAAAAAAAGGAAAATATTCTGAGCAATAACAATTCAAAATATAAAAAGTTGTAGCTCCACTCTTATTTGCTTTAGATAGCAGGATATTTTGGATAAGGACCATCTTTCTGTGGGTAATTATAACACCTAGCACATTGAGCCCTTGACTTCTATAGTTACAAAGCAGCTACCAGAGCACACATCAGACAGACAACCTTTCAGTCATTATTTTCTAATGTTAGCTGAAGCAAAACAATAGAACTAGGGATATCAAAAGCCATAAAATCTGAGAGTTGTCACATGAAGATGAGGCCCAACATGCTGTTAATTTGGTCCAATAATCACAAAGAACAAGGAATTGTAAATTCTAGATGATAGTGTGTGAATATAGATCCACAAAGCATATTCTCCCAACTACTAAGAAAATGTGCATCTGACTGTGAGCTACAAAAATGAAATACAGAACTTCAGTTCCACTTAAGGCAATAGTTGCTATATTATCAAATTTGAAATGATGTCTGATATTCTTGTATTTATATCCAAATTTCAGCAGTTCTGGAGAACCAATGCTGAATATTATTCTCAAACAAAATTGGTAAAAAAGGGGATAGCACAATCCTGACATTCCCTGTACACAAAAGCCTCCCAGTCATCTTCCCAGGGTCCTTAGGTGCATGAGCAGGCATCTGAGCTCTTCAATGGCCTCATGGATAAACTCCTGTCATACTGAAGATCAGGCAGCTCTCTAGGAGGGGGAATTGACTTAGTGGTGGTCTTCCAAACTGTCTGCAGGCTGGCAGGTACCAGAGATACGTGACTTTATGAGAGCAGCTCAATAGCCTTTTTTTATGGTAACAGCCAAGAAAGGCAGACACCAATCCCAGCAGCCCTAAAGTTCTAGGAGTTGGGCCAGGTGGGCTGAAGTTTTCCTTCACGTTTCAATGCTAAAATCAGCCTGAAGATTTTTGGCAGTCACATCCAACTATATAAAGGCAACTTGAAGCAGCCAAAGGCAAAAAAAATAGTAGGCGGCTGGAAAGTCAAGGGCACAGGAAGAAAGGCATGGTAATACATCCCTGCAAGAAAGTGTGAGAGCAAGTGCACTCCCTGAAACAAAGGGCTAGGAACTACAAGCCAAGAAATTATTTGCTGTAGTTTGATCCCAGCCATGTTTAGACAAGCAGTACTACAGGTATTTTCTGTGAATAAGGAACAGCTTTTTTATGTCTTACCATATCAAAATTTCTTCTCTTAGCAGAAACAGTCTGTAAAACTCTGAACAAGTAATAAAGCCCTTTGGCTATTAATAGCCTACATTTATGAAGTACCAGTTGTCATTGAGAATACTCAATGTGCCAGTCACTCCCAGAGTCACAGACCCATCATTAAATATCCAGCAAGTGGTTGTGTGAATAGTAAAGGACAGTGAAACATAAACATTTGGCTAAAAATAAATAGGGAAGAAGGAATATGACCAAGTCTGTTATTCTACAAAATTTCTATACCTCTGTTTTAGAATATGTTCTTCCTAAGTACCCATGTAAACTGCCAACAATATTTACATGTTCCAATGAATTTAGATAATTTATTTTAAAAGAGTAATGTTCTTTGCCATAGCACCTGCAGTAGATATAACACAGAATTCACACTGAGAGATAACTTTAGCCTTTTCCTTCAGGAAAACTCTTTTATCCAAAAGATATGTACTGTTCATGCTAAGAAGAAAGATATTTTAGGTACTACTCACTAGCAGTGGAATTTACCAGAATTTCCCTTTCCTGCAAACACTTCCCAATCTTCCCTCCTGTGCCTTCACATTACACTGAGCTCTAAAGCAAAGGCCTCATGACAAAAATCCTTGTTTGGTGGGCATCCTCAGAGCCTCTGCATCATGAAAGCACCTGGAGCTGTTTGGAGCACCTGGAACTGTTCTTCTAAATTGCAGTGTTATCTTGCATTTAGATAAATTCTATGAGTCTTCTGTATTCTTAGGGAACCACATTCCCCTGGCCAAACAAACAAGATCCATCACTTCCAGTTACATTGACCAGGAGAGTTCTATGTAACCAGTGCTCACTAATAAATATCCTTCCACTCAAAAGGATAATCAGTTAGCAGGAGTAACCAGAGAAGGAAGGCTCATGTTATTCTAAAGTATTAACTAGAATCTGTGCTAAAATGAAAAGGAACACAGCAACCCAGAAGTCCAATATAGTTGCCAACATTTTTCTCTTTTGTGTGTCCTCAAGAGAATGACCCATAACTGAACCAGGAAACCAACATAATAGCATGAACTGGGGTTTCTTTCATCTAAAATGACCCAAAATGCCCTCCTGGAAAAAAAGAAAAAAAAAAGTTGGAGGAGGAACTTGTCTTCCCACACTACTGCAAAATCTCTGGGTTAAAAATCCATGCAAATCTAATGCAATGAAGAAATGTGATGAAAATGAAATTAGTGTACTTTTGTACATTCGAGGATTTGGAAGAATCCCCCTTTCTTTTGAACATATAAAATGAAAAGATTCACAACACCCAGAAGGCTGTGAATAATTATTTTTACTAACAGGACTGCCAGAAATTTTTAAACACTTACTAAGCACTAGATTTCAAGATTAAAAAAAAATTAACTTTTAAGTTTTTTCCCCAGATTCCTTTCCTCAACAGACTTCACATAAAGAACTTATTTCAATTTTCCCCTCTATTAAAAATAGATGACATTAATAAAGCCAAAGAGGAGGCATTTCTATTCATCTAAATTCTGCAAGGAAGCCTATTTACGCAAATGGATTTGGATGTGAGCAGTGCAAATCATTCAGAAGTGTGGCTGCAGTGCCTCAGGTTTGGCCTTCCTTGGGACCTAAACAATAAACTTGATTCTGCTGTTAACTTAGTGATTGCACAGGTGCCACTCTAACAGCATATTCTCACAGCTGATACAAAACACATCTTATTTCTTGTGGACTTTCAGTAGCTGAAGCTCTGTATCACTCATTGGCAAATGAAGGCTACAGCGCAGAACTCAGAATTATTTATAATGAAAGCCAACAGAGAGCTCAAATTCTTGTGTTGTTTGCACTGAAGTAATCCTAAAGTAACTGGATTTCTACAACAAAATTGAGTTTTGATTGAATTTTGTCTAAAATATTCCAGGAGTTGCATTAACAATTAACTGTAAAAGAGTGAAATAGTCTTTTTTCCCCTTGTGGGCCAAGCTATACTCTTCCAAGGAGGAAGCACTTAACCATTTACGAACTATAGCATTCCTGAGGAGAAACAATCTCCCTTTTTCGCTCCTCTCACTTGCTGATCAGTAAGTACTTCTAACAACTTGTGATCTCTAGAACATGTTGGTGTGGGCTAGGAAATCCCCAACCACCAAGACTGACAAAGATTCAAGTATTTTTACCCATTGCAAAACATGATCTCAGTTCTCTTATGTGGTAGCCAAGATGGTGGCATAACAAAAACAGAAGTTCATCCTGGCTGCAAAGTGCCTGGAATCTGATATTCACAGAACAAACTTTCTTGGTATAAGGAAAATAACAGAAAGCCTATGGTCAATGCTGTTTCTAAAACAAAGGGGTTTATGATCTATTAGCAGAGTCTTTCTGACTCTAACTGAATAGGTTTAATCAGCTGTCTGTTGGCTAAAATAAGTCATCACATTTACACCCTTGCTCCCTAATTTAGTCAAACAAGCCAGATTTGGTTTTGCTTTTTTCCTTTGTTTATAATTGTAAAAACAGTGGGTATCTGTCACAGCACATGCCACAGTTGAGATGGCCACAATACACAGAGCATCACCATACAATTTCAGAAGGCTTTAAGCATTCCCCCAAACAGAGTCACACCTTACCTCATCAGAAGGCTTCGGGTGCCCACTCATACAAAGTAACACCATAGCGCTTCAGGAGGTTGCAAACATCTGCCCTTCTTGTTCTTCAGCCCAACCTTTTATCCCCTCCTGCTAATGCCCTGCACCTGTGTGCCCCTCACTGTTCATGCCCTGCCCCTGTGTGCCCTCTGCTCCCTTTGGTGGTTGCTCAGTGCCCCTGGGCACTCCATGGCTCATTGCTGTCAGTGCTGCTCACCTGCTGCTTACAGGTGTACCCATTGGGAATGAGCCCCACCCCCAACTACCACAAGCTGGGTACCTACAGGTATCTAGTGGCCTATACAAAAAGAGAGGCAGAACTCTGTCAGTGAATAGCTGCCAAAGAACTTAAGAAAAAAAAATTGTCAATATTTAAGAACAGCCCATACAACTTTTTTACTAAAAAATGAAGTGTACGTGAAGCATATTCAAGGCAATTATTCACCTCTGTAAACCAGGTGAAAATAGTGTGACTGTCATCTGGATTTCAATTCCAAATTTACTCTACAAAAACAACTACTCTAGTTTATTAAATCAGTTTGTGAAGTGTATAAATAAGCATCCTTGATAGAATGATAAAGTTCTGACAGTCTGCAATAGCCTGGGGAGACTATTTGATACATCATTGTGCTAAGTGCTGTACTTTTGTGAAGTGCTTTAATACAGTGATATTGACAGGACCAAGAGAGCCTAAGGTAAATAAATGTTGTCTCCCTTTTGAGAAAGCTGTTTACTTCATGGTATCTTCATCCTTAATAAATGCTCAGATTCACTTTATGAGTTACAGTTTTTTCGCAAAATAAGGATTATTTTAATCACTTCAGTTAAATACACCATGACACCTCCAGGCGGGTAAAAAGGTGTTCAGGCATTGTTAAGTCAGGCATCAACAAGCAGCTGTAGAACATCTGCATGTTAGTTTTGAAGACCAGAGCCTTTCTAATCTTTATATATCCAAAGAACAGGATAAACCAAGAAATGGTGATTTATCTACCCAGCAGCTTTTTCTGTATTATTTCTGTATTTGCCTACATGGGAAACTGTAGTAAAAGCAGAAAATAATTTCAAATCAAGTAGAACAAAGCTGTTCTACTTCACATCCTTCAGTTTTTAGCAGATATTATCATTTCACAGAACAGGCTGTTACTTTTTGTTTATATTTAGTGTTATACGTCTTTCAAGATCATGTACTGAGCAACAATCTAAAGTAAATTAATACACTCAGCAAGAGATGAAAGAAAACAAAAATAATGAAGAGGCAACATGGTGTAATACTTGTTATAAAATAAAGAGTTTGTGAGATCAGAGGGAGGAAAAAAAATCAGTGTAACTAAAGGTTTAGGTGAGATTTGACTCTAGGTCAGACTCTACCTCTCCTTTGATTGCGTTTTCTCAACAGACCTGCAACCCCAACATATAATGTGTGCCTAAGACAAGGCACCTGTAAAATTGGAGATGTTCTACCCTACCCTGGCTCCCTGTCCATAGTGGGCCTCTCTGCCTTAGCTCTGACATTAACTCCTCATTCCATCACTCCTTGGCAAAGCTGATTAAATATAGAGCATCTTAATGGACTACTGCATCTACTAACTTTATCTTTGTTGTACAGTATATCAAAATAAAATTTAAAATAGCTCAGCCATATGTAGGAAATACCATTAAATATTCTAGTATATTAAAACCATTAAAAATTTCATGCAAGAAATTTCAAAAATTGCACAACAAAATTGCACATACTCCTTTCTCCTCCTACCCCAGCAACGTAAAAGTATCACAGCCAACATTGCATATACAATTCTGCATTTGAATTCTGAACCCTGACTCTTAAAGAGCTGGGAGTAGAGTTTCTAAATTAACTATTACTATTTTTGTCTGTACTCTTTCACTGCTTATTCCCAAGACACCATGGCAGCTTATAGTTTACCACCAGGGGATTGGTAGAAAGCTGTTAGAACAGAAGCTTTTGTAACTCTTAGGTAGAGTGGTTCCTACTGCTGCTGTGGTAATAGAGCAAACCAAATATGTGACTGCAACACAGACCAAGAAAAAGTTCTGCAGAGACTGTGAGTTAATAGTGTCCACATCATTTCTGTCTCCACTGCTGCTCTGTTAGATGCACCAATACAGGACCAAAACACCACTTTGGTACAGATCACTATTGATATTTAATATCCCTTCACCCTGTCTCCTCTATGTGTACTCACATCAAGCACAAAGCTCCTGATTTTTGTTCCTTCTTGGCCATGAGGTTGGCTTAGCAATAGACCTCAGGAAAATGTTCTAGTTTTCACCATATTACATACTGCTGTACAGAATTATTCCCTTCCCATGTTTTACATCACAAACTATGTCAGAATAATAATGAATCAAATCAAAACACAGAATGACAGTGTTTACCTGATGTGAACATGCTCTGAGAGTGAAATTAGACTTGCTAAAATGCACATGCATAAACTCTCATCCTTTATATACATCATCCAGTGTTCTTAAAAATATGTAAGTACGTATTATGAACAAAGTGTAGTTCAGCACAAAATGAAACCATGCTGGACCTGCTACAAGTTCAGTGTCCAACAAATATTAACTTTTACATGTTTTGGGACCCTCTTGCATCACAGTTGAAGCCTTATGGATTTTTTTTCTATTTTGTCATATCTTTCCTCATCATGCTTTTCGCAATGCTTTTCTCACAACTGTTAATGGAACTCCAAATTTTCCAATTATCTGTGAATTTTGACCCCATTTGCTCCATGTACCAAGACATGATCAGCTATGGCCTTCTTCCTAAGCAATGTTTTCTTAAAACTCTGTTATTTTCATCCATTTCTTCCTCGAATAAAGTCTGTGAAACAAGGTTATTTTAAGCATATTACCTGTCAAGTTTCAGTCATTGCTATGTAAACATCTGTTTGTCTTCTCATGGTTGCTCAAATGAGGGGTAAATTGAGTCAGGTAGAAATGAGATCCTAACACTTTCTAAAAACTACAATTAGACTGATAAGAATTTAATGATCTTGCAAGCTACTGGTGAAAACTCTCATTTTACTTACAGGCTTGTTAACTTTTCTCCCTTCACTCTAGTGAAAGCCAAGCATATACATGGGGGGAAGGAAATGAAGAAATACAAATTATACAGAGATATGTTTAATGGTATTCATCAGTACTTGAGTTAAATATCCCCAAACAATCATTCAGAGTGTTTTTGATGTTAACATCTTTAATCATTTTGCATATCCAGAATAGATTCTATGACATTCTGACTTCAGTATTTTGTTAAAAACAACAAGCAAAAAAAAAGTGTTTCAGTAAATATTATAATAAAATATCGATTTGAATTTAAAAAAAGCAACCTGACTGGCAATCAAAACATTAAGATTAAGAAAAACACTGTAAACTTTATCTTATTTCATCCTGCAATTCTTCTCAATAATGTTTGTTTATAGCTATAAAAATAACTATTACAATGTGCTAGATAAGAACATTTTAGGATGATTAAATAAACCTAGTGCTATTTTATCTTTAAAAAGAGATCAGACTTGCAAAGAAATACTCATTAGTAATTTGAAAACCATGCTATGCTAGACTTGCATTTAATAAGGTAATGATTTACATTTATGCACTACCTTTTATCCCAAAGCAATTTACAATTTACAGCCAGAAATTATCACTTCATCTCCAGTGGAACTCAGTCTATGTGAAGTGTACAAATTCTGGTAGGTAGCAATAAATATAAGGTTTCAGTTGAATAAATGATTCTTATATTTATGCCTCCAATTAAATCAAACAAAAAATATTAAATTTTTCTGAAGTTGCATTGCCCTTTTTACCTACCATCCACTTGCAACATGAGAAACAGTTTCTACGAGAAGCAGAAAAACATTTTCCCGTTACAGATTATCTAAAATACAGCAATATTGGTGGTCCAGCAAGGATTCTGAAAGTGCCATCTAAAATATGGGTAGCACTTTTTTCTGAACTGCTTCCTATGAACAACAGTATTTAGGAGCAGCTTGGGATCAGAAACCACATTTAGCAATATCTCTGATGTTCATACATGTCAATGTAGACAATGTTTAAAAGAAAAAAAAGATAGATATACAAAGCATTCAAAATGTTACAAGTTTGACTTTATCCACTAGAATAACCACATTACCTTAAAACAAGTTGTATATTTCCATTTTCTGTGAATTTACTCTCTGGGATGCACACTTTCACCTTATAGCCTGTATCAACAAGGATGAAGAATTGCTCCTTTAAAAACAAAGAAACAAAAAAAAAGCACTGAAGGCAAGAAGTTATATGACTGAAAATACATTGGTTTTAGGATAAAAACACTGGCTAGCTTGCTCTAAGGATAAACAAAATCAGTTTTGGTTTTCTAAGAAAATTTTGCATGAGTGTAACTATGACTGAAATTCAGGCTTTCCTGTACAGAAAAACAAGGATGTGAATGAAATGGACAAATGCATAAAACCCTGCTAAATGTGAAAACACCCTCTTGTCCAATCAGCCTGTGGAACAACCTGACCTCAGATATGGTCAAAAACAAAACATGAGCTAAAAATTTCAGACACCAGTGGATCATTTAATCCTCAGCATGCTAGACAAAGTCCTTCAAGAAATAAATGCCCAGCATTGGGCTGTAACATCAGACCATGCCACCACACATTGAAATTGCCTAATGCAACTCTATGTAAACTTTCATAAAATGCTAAGCAATTTTTAGAATTTGTAGTCTCCTTTGGAGACACAATGACCACAGAAGGGAAAGAAGAGTTTACAAAAACCTACATGAAAAGTCCATTCCAGTTCCAGGATCAGATTCTGATTCTTGCCCTGGGGCCTCCAGAGGGCTGTGGTTCAGCTGACCTTCTATCAGAGTGGGGAGAAGGAAGGCACTGCAACCAGAGGCAGCTCTCTAAGGACCTGTTGGTGACAGAACCAGAGAGATCACTGACCCGATTGATTTCATTTCACAGCATACACAAAAGTCCTACAAGAAGTGGCCATATTGTCATTTCCATGTTTTAAATTAATAGAAAGAACAAGTAAAGCACTAATTGATCATCTACTGTGAAAAGATCTGGAGAAATACTTAAAGCAGCAACGTGAATACCCTGTCAGAATAAATTATAAAATATGCATTTCCATATATATCTCAGAGAGAATACTTCATGCAGTCTGACAAGGCCATTTTGAATTGATCACACCCAGTTCTTCTCAGACACTCATGCATAAACACTTGCTACAACAACACTAATGAGCAATGACATAAGGAATTTTGGTCTAACCAAACAGACTCCATCTGAACAGTTCCATGCTTAAACCCTTAAAGTTCTTCCCCATCTCCCTTAAGCAAATTAGGGTTCTTTCTTTAGAGGTGAAAAAAAATGATCATATAGCTGTCATTTCATTGTCATTTCATACCTTTTTTCAGCAAACCCTATCAATAGAAGTGCAGTATAATAAACAGAAATATAATTAGGCCTCAGCACAGCCACGTTCCTCCTCACAGATTGTATCCACCTCCCCTCTCATTCCACATCAGGCTAGTTATTCACAGAGACTTTGAAAGAGCTACAATTGCTTCAGAGTTTTAGTAAATCAACCCAGCCAGACAAATCTCTCACAGTTTTCGTTTGATTTCATTTTCTCTGCAACTGTCATTTTCTGACCTGAACAAATCTTTTCTGAAGACTGTATTCTGCCATATGGGTTTAGAACAAACAAACAAACCAAAAAAAAAAGAAGCTTAAACCAAAAATTATTAGTAATTTCTAAGAGATTTATGGTCTGCACCAGGTACTAAATATCTGGATATAGAAATAAGATTCTTTTGGTTACATACAATCAGTAATCTAAAGGGCCAAGTGACCTTACAGTACATTCTTTTTATGCTGCTCTCCTCCAAGCTTTCACTCAGAGATCAAAATTGCTGAGCATATCACAGGAGTGATAAAAGCATGTTACAAATTCTAAGTTCCCATCCACACTATATCTTTGGGTGTCAGTACCACTGGGAAGTTTCAGGAGACAGAATGTGTAACCTAAGAAGATCAATTATCTGCCACCTGGCTTGTGGGGGGAAAGTTAAAAATATTCCAGCTCTAATTTATGCAAAACTTTGTGGAGTGCAGAAGGTATTCCAGGAGAATGTGATCCAGGATGTCATTATTCTTAAGAACCAGCATTATAAGTAGCAGATAACCATCACTGGTGTTGTCTGTCTTCTGAAGCACCGGAATACAGCCTGCACCAATTTAAAGAGTCAGCCCCTCCTTACAGACAACACATGAAGGTCTCACTTCTACCACACATTCTGGATTGCCAGGGAAATGTAGCAAAACAAGGTCCCAGGTACATTGGTACCTACTGGGACTGTGCTGGTTGCTTGTCCTTAGCATGAGCAACTACTACTACTTAACTACTCCTGCTACTTCTTTTAATACCTAAATATGGTACAGTCATCAAGGAGAAAGCTGCATCAAATCTTCAGTTTATTCAGCCCAAACTGAAGTTGTTCTTAATTTTTTTTTCTAGGTTGTAGACTAAAAAGCCAAACCAAACCAAATACCAGTCAAAACATCTTTAATTTTTCCTTCCTCAATCTGAAAATAAAACTTAACTGTTAGTTTGATGTTTCTGTCAAACAGGAATGAAAACGTCTTCCTTTTTCTCTCATATTTTATTTCCCTCAGAAAAGAAAATTCTGATTACTGCTTCAGAACAATATTTTGACTAATATTGACATTCCATTTAGCACAGAAACTGTTTACTTCTGCTAGAATTTGCAGAGTGGCATTATACTGATTCTTTTAACTTAATTTTTCTCCCTTCACATGAACAGCAGTGCATGCAATATAAAATTTAGTCTCTGCACACACTGTTCTGCAGAGCTTGCTGAGCTCAAACACCTTCCTTAAAGAAGTTTAAACTAAAGGTGACAGAAGGCTGGACCTTTAATTCTTCTTGTTGCACGGAGAAACATAAATGGGCCCCACCAACATGCCCAGGCACACACGACCCTCCCCTTTGGTGCTCCCTGCACAAGTGTCTGTGTGTTTCACCTGCATGTGCACAGGGTTCTTGGTGGCATCTCCTCTTTCTGGTCACAGCCTGTGCAGCTCCAGCCACCCCCAAAGCACTGCAAGGGCTCCTCCCAGCTCCTCAGTCAGTGCACAAAATACAAACACCTGGGGAGAAGCTGCTGCACCTGTTGGCAACGTGAATGAAGGACACCAGACTCCAGCAGGTGAAAACCAAAGCTGTTACACAGTGGGGGGACACTGCAGATCCCATGTGGCCCTCTCCATTTTTAAATTATACATTTCCCACAGAAAAATGTATCAGCATTTCTGAACCAACTAACAGACCATTAATAGCTTGAATGCAAACATCTTCAGAAAGAGCTGAGCTAAACCCAGAATTTATCCTACAAAATCTGCTTGACTACTTGCATGAAATTAAAGGTCTTTAAAAAGTAACCATTCATGTAATGTCTTGCACTGTGCTTAATCAGATAATAAGCAAACAAAAATTGTCTATTATGTAAATTTCCTTCTCTTGAACACAAGTTGCTTTTCCTTTGCATATTACACCACCAAGTGGCATAATGCTCTTATTTTTTGTTCAATGTGTTTCCTCTAGAGACACCACTACACAAAACAAATTTTATTTAAAAAGATGAATTGCTACCTAAACAACAAAAAAAATTAACTGGATCATTATCTAAGACATTCAGCTGGACACTTGTTTTAAACTTTCTCCTATTATAGTTTACAAGTGCAAATTTAATACAAGTACAAATTTCATCATTGTTTTTCCTCTTACAGCACTTAAACATACTAGGAAAAGGTTTTTCTCCACATTATTTGGGTAATACATGTATCTAATGGGGCATTGTGATGTGCCTGCTATGAGCACAGGCATTTTCAGATATTTTATTCAATTTAAAACATGACAAAAGTAATTAAAATACATAGGGAAAACAAATGTTTAGGACTTTAACTCAAGTCTGGCCAAGTATGTGAATCAAGGAAGTTCAGAACTGGCTTTAATATCTTAATTTAACAAGCAAATCTTGCATGTGTTTGAAAAAAGCAGGACTACACACATGAGTGAGGGCAATGGGATCAGGCTGAGAATCATGAGTAAATATAATTTGGTTACATCTCAAAGGACCTATCAGTTCAACCTAGAGTTCAAACTTTTCACCCTCAATTCCAATGCCCAGCCTTATGCTGCTAGCAGATGGTGTGGTTTTATCCATTCCATATTTTGACTATATATATATATATATACATATAATCTAGTGGCCTCTGCCAGTAACATCTCTCCTCCCCAAGGCAATTACCTGCTCCAATTGCTAAAACAGGCTTCAGTTCCAACTTGCTTGGTGTTCAGGTTTCTCCTTTCTTTTGCTCCATATCCTCCAGCTGACTAGGGAAAAGCAGGGATGATGGATAAATCCCATTTGTCCATCAATCCCCTCTCATGAGGATCCAGCTGAATCCTGTTTAATTTTCCCTACCTGTGCAGCAATAGCAGCCAAGAACCAAGGTCATAAATGTTTAAATTTCATGCCATTTCATGCATGTCTAGCAAAAATTTTGCTATTTTAATTCAGAGGTGTGCAACAAGGTATTTCTTCAGGTGCACAAAATCACTTCAAAAGAGAGTTATTAAAAGAGGTGCCAGTAGGATTTGGGCAAGGTCACAGGAAAGATATTTACAAAACACAGACTTGTACAAATATACACACACAGAGATCTTAGAGCATGATCCATGTGAGTTCTTTATGGACAATAAGATAATCATCCCTATGACTGAATTACAACCTTATTATAAAGTTTATTGGAGTCATAAGGATCTTGGGGTAGAAACAGATAATTGCCTATTTTCATGAGCAAATTAATTAAACACCTCAGTGCTAAACTGAAAAAAAGAGCAAATGCATCATAATGATGAGACTGTCTATTCAAATTAAGGGAAAAAATTCCATCTGTCACAGTGGATTTTATCAGGACATGGAAAATGACAGTCCCTTTAATACTCACAGAATCAAGAAAATATTCATATTGATCACATTTTCAGCTAATGAGTAACTGATTTAAAAGTCATATTAATAACTCAACAATCAATAAAATATTGACTGCATTCTTTACTTCAGCCACACAGGTTCAGGTATTTTTAGAAAGGTATGTTGGGGTAAAATATTGGTTAAAAATTAATGTCTGTCACAAAAACTTTATTCCAATGTTTCCATGTGTCACAGACTACAAACCAAACCCACTTATGAAAACCTCCCAGAGACTTTAGCATCACAGGTTTCTATGTGCTTGTGCACCCACAGAAACCTGCTCCCAAAAACTTTGGCACCCTCTCCTCCTGTGCCTTGCAGCTGCCTCTGCACCTTTCTGCTCTTACCAGCATCTACCTCTCCCTCTCCCTCCTGAAGCAGTGATTAAAGCAACAAGGTTTCACTAAGTTTTTAATATCTCTGTTAACACACTAAATTATAATGCCTATGCTACATACTCTTTGAGCAGAGACAAACCCACAAATAACCCTGCCTATTGCATCCTTCTCTTTTCATTTGGGGGGGGAACCAAAACAAACACACAAACAAAAAACCATATTACCAATTTAAATAATTATGGTATTTGATGTCTAGCTAAATTATATACACTAATATGATCTTATGCTTTCCACGGGTCTCAATAAAAGTTCTTTATGAGATGGAAAAGGTATATGTGCAAACACTTGGACATCTTGGAAGTGTTGAAGGCTAGGCTGGATGGAGTTCTGAGTAACCTGGCCTGCTGAAAAGTGTCCCTGTCCATGGCAGAGGGGTTAGAACTAGGGGGTCTTTAAGGTCCTTTCCAACCCAAACCATTCATGACTTAATGATCTATTTTTGAACATTTTCTCTGTTAGTGGCTTATGGTGATAACAACACACATCATTGTCTCTCACTCTTAAGTTAAAATCTGTGCTTTAGAAACTTGACACAGATTAAGAATGTGACCCTCAGAAAATATGCAAGGAGTTGAAATTATTAATTCTGCACATTCAACCAACAAGAATGAGACCTCACCTTTCTATTTTCAAACAGTAATAACTCTTCATAGGCTTACCAATGGTGTTTCAGCCACTATGCCCAGTTGGGGTAGGAGGGGTTTGGAGCAGGAATACTGATGTGCTCATGGGAAAGCACAGCTAGAGACAAGGGTGGCAAAGCCAGTGTGTATTCTAGGTGTGTGTGAGGACTAACTGCTCAGAAATATCCTTCTCTGGCCCAGAGGATGCTGTTGAAGGACACACCTAGCAGCTCTCAGTATTGGCCAGGTCTCACATTACTCTTTTGTATGTAATTCCCTGAGATTTTATTAAAGTCAAGAGAAGATTAGTCAGGAAATTTCAGAATAACAATTGAACAAATGATCTTACCATATGATATCTAAAAGAAAAAACCTTAGAAACTCTGCCAATCTTCTTGTGGGAACAGACGATATAGCAACATTTTTTCATTCTATAAAACATGCCCTTTAAATATTTACTAGTCTTGTATTTTCTACATGTGGCCATATCCCAAGCAAAAGCCCTCTACCTCTCACTAAAGTATGCTTAAGGACATTCACTGCATATGCAATAAGAGTTTTAAAGGATCCAGATGTGAATTAGAAAAACAACTGCGTCCATTATAACTGAATTTCAAACTACTGGAGTAAGATCAAGCAGGAAAGCTGTGGTTTATTCCAGAGCACCACCCACACAATTCTCTGAGTAGGATACCAAATGACAGTAATGTAACCAGCAAAATGCAAAACAAAGCTGTCACATCTGATTACACTCCCAGTGACTGAATGGACAGCAGACAAGAGATTTTCTCGATCTTCACAACGTCTCAAAATAAACCTTGTATCACTGTACAGCCATACATATCATAAATTTCTAATTAACAACTTTTTTTTTTCTTTTTGGCTATAAAACATCACTTATGATTCAACAAACTTGAGGAATACTTACAGGACTATTGTGTGGGAATAAATTAAAGCTTCTCTTTTGAAATAGAAGCAGTTTATTTTTGCACTCCAGACTCCACAGAAGTGAAATTTCAAGATGCACTATCGAAGAGGTCTTGGCAGAAAATACCTATACAGTGCTGTTGAAACAGCAATGACTGCAGCGTAAGCAATAGCAATAAATACACTATTAACTTTGAAAGACTATACTATTAGTGTTGCAGTTAATTTTGAAAAACAGTTGCTTGCTTTGGGAGCACTCTCACGCAGGGCAAATGGGCAACTTCCAGCATTTCTAGGAGATCAGAATTTCTTATTTTTGACCTGTAATGGACAATAAACATATTTTCCTTAGAGTTTTAACCTGATTGTAAAGTATTTGCTTTCAACACTAGTGAGCAGGTTTAGGCACTCGGCCAGCAAGGCAGAGCCTGTCCCAGCCTGAGCAGGACAGGCACAGCCATCGCCGCTGTTTGCCAGGGCACAGGAGAGACCTGTCCCTTGGATGGGTACAGAATCGACACACCTCTGCCAGCCCTTCCTCGGGAGGGTGCATCCTCTGCTCTTCTCACTAGTGCAAATTTAGGCACACATTTTCAAACTCCAGGAACAGCGAGCCTTTGTCCCTGACTGAGGGTCTGTGGCAAGCTGGAGCTCTCGCCTGAGGAGCCCGGCCGGCAGCAGCAGCCAGGTCGTGGCCACATCGCAGCCGAGAAGCCGGCAAACCTCGCAGGCCCCCGGGCACCCAGCCGGGAGCAGAGTAAACTCTGCTGCCAGAAGGACAGACTGCCACAGCACCCCGCCCGCTGCTGTCACCTTCGGCCCCTGGCACACACAGTCACGACAGGGGACGTTCTGTGGCACCGGGTTCTGCCAACAAGCAGGACTCAGGCTGAGTACTCGGGTGGTGGAGTCACCGTCCCTGGGGGTGTTCAGGGACAGACCGGACGTGGCCCTCAGTGCCAGGGTCTGGTTGGCACGGTGGTGACCGGTCACAGGTGTGGCCGCAGGGATCCCTTCCAGCCTCAGTGATTCTGTGGCTCCGTGAATCCTGCCCAAGTCTCTGAAGCGCTGCAGCGGCCCGGGTTCCCAAGGGTGGGATCAGACGGGCAGGGACGCGGGCATGGCGCGCCTCAGGCCGGGAGCGAGGGGCACCGCCGGGGGAGCAGCGAGGAGCTGCTGGCGGCTGCGTGAGGGGAGAGGGCGCGGGAGGCTGCGGGCAGGCGCAGGACAGGCGAGATCAGATTAGATATTAGGGGGAGAAAAAAATCACTATTCGGGCGATCTGGTAGTGGAGTCACCATCCCTAAAGGTGTTTTAGAGGTGCGTGCATCTGGCTCAGGGTGATGTGCTTTAGGGGTAGTGCTGGTTTGACAGCGAGACTCGATGATTTTAAAGGTCTCTTCCAGCCCTGAGCATTCTCTGATTCGGTAGGATGCCGTGAGGGTTCTGGAAAGGCGACGCTGCCCGGGGAGCGGAGGGGGCTGCGCACAAGGGGAAATGCCCCGAGCTC
>NW_005054415.1:941451-962198 GCF_000277835.1 Geospiza fortis | reverse complement strand
GGAGATGGGCGGCGGGCTCGGCTCTGCGCGGGGGATAAGCAGCTGCGGGGACTGGAAGTGAGGAAATGGTGCGGTGAGGAAGAGGAGCGATCGCGGGGGTTACTGAGGACGGGAGTGTGTTTTATCTGGTACTCACACAGCCTGTTTCTCTGTTGGTTTAAGAATACGTAGAAAAGCCACTGAAGCTGGTGCTGAAAGTTGGAGGAAATGAAGTTGCTGAGCTGTCCACTGGAAATGCAGGACTTGATTCCAGCCTCTACGAAGACAAATCTGAACATGAAAAACACAAGGACAGAAAAAGGAAAAAGAGAAAGAAAGGAGAAAAACAAGTTCCTGGTGAAGAAAAAGAGAAAAGGAGGAGAAAAGTTAAGGTATGTGTTCATGCTACTGCATTTTAGCAAAAAAACTGTTTTGACTTTCTCCAGGTTTCACAGCGAAAAGTCAGCAGATACGACTGTAACTTGTATCCTTAAGCTGGAATACATTCAGCCTCGGTGTTTGAGGCATTCCTTCTTTAAAGGATACACACCAGATAGCTGTCACATTTTTTAAAAAAACTAGTTCAATGGTACATTGCATTGTATGGCTGAATTATTTCAGTGTCCAGCAGATGGAGACAGTACATAAACAATACAGAATTTTTAAGCACTTACAAACTATTCTTATCTTTTAAACTTTGTGAATTTGTTTTGAAAAATCTAGAGAGCATTATGTACGTTGATAATGCAGGTTTTGCAGGTGCTCTTACATTTCCATAACAATCTTTCCAGGAGGATAAAAAGAAGCGAGATCGAGACCATGGAGACAGTGAGGGAGAGCAGGAACTGAAATGTCAGACCCCTGTCAGAATGGAATTGTCACCAGAGAAACAACTGACGAGCACTTTATCCAAGCAGGAGGGTAAGGGGAAAAAAGAAATTTCTTTTGCTAATTCATGTTTTCTGTAATTGACTTACGTTTCATTGTTCTTTGTTTCTGTAGTAAGTGACTTGGCATTTTCTGCCATCTCAGTGTTTTTCTCCATCTCGCACAAAAGTTTGGAATTAGGTTTCTGTACACTTCCTTTGGTACTTCTGTCAGAGTGAGCAGAATGTCAAGTAAGGGCAGTGGGAAAAGTAGATCCTCTGTAGGTATTGTGGGGGTTCCCATGGTATTCTTTTCTTCATACTGAATTCTCAAGGTGCATCAGTTTTGTTTGGTTGATTTCTGATATCTTGGAAGTGCAGTCCGTTCTGCCTCACACTGTTTCTCCCTCCTCTTGTTTTTGGTCTAGAAGTGGAGCAGACACCACTTCAGGAAGCTCTGAATCAACTCATGAGACAGCTGCAGAGGTAATGTCTGTGCTACAGGCTTGCAGAGCTGTGAAGGGAAAATAATATCCAGTAAGGGAAGGGGCACACACAAGCTGAGTGAAAATATTGGTAAATATATTGCTAAGAGGGCTGTTTTAGGAATTTAAGTGCTAGTTTAAGAAAGTGTACTTAGAACTTCTCTTCAGCTTAGGCTTCTTGTGAACACCTCCAGTTTCAAGTTCATAGTAGTTTTAAAAAGCTTTCAAAACCAGGAAAGTTTTCCAATAATATGATGCTTTCTTTAGAGGAACCTTTTGAAAGGAAGGCACAAGAGATGATAATTAACTTGCCAAAGTTTCTTTTTCCTTGAATTACCTTGAGTTCTCCTATTTTAGCATTATTTACTATGAAAAGGAAGTATGCACTTGAGAACTTCAACCATGTTCTCTTACTGTTTTACTAACTACATGTCTTTTGGTTAAAACAATCAAGTCTGCAGTTTTTTCAAATAGTCTCCTATTTAAGATAATATTTCTTGACTTTAAGAGTGTCTGCATCTTGTGCAACAGTGGTTGAAAGATCTTTCCCTTTAGCTGTCTCACCAGGCTGAGCAAACTTTGTTTGCAAGTTTTCTCTTATCTGTAAATTTTCAAGACCTAGATGTGGTGTCAGTTTCAAGAACCTTAAACTATCAAAATATGCCTGTGTTAGTTTGGGCTCCCTTTCTGTGCATACAAAAAGCAGCAGTTTTGATTTTGAACCCTGTCTCTTCTCTTCTGATAATTTCTGAGTAAGTGGTGAATGACAAGAATATTCTTATATTCTGTATATTTATTTTTAATTATTTCTAATATGGTATAAAATGCCTTTGTTAAAATGTAAAACCTTAAAAAAAGAGTTTTTTTCATCTTCTGGGGTACACAGATAGTTACTAAAATATAGAAAGAACTTCTGAAATATATTTGTAGTACTTTTTTGGTACATGGGTCTGCATATGAGATTTTTCAACCTTGAAAGGGAAAGATTATGCTGACACAAACTATTTCTCTCTTTATAGTTCTGATTTCTTTGCAGCTTAGTTATTTCCTTTTTATTTAATTCCAAACTCAGTTCTTTGTTATGAGTTGAAACATATAAAAATGTCTTTCATTTCTTAACAGAAAGGATCCAAGTTCTTTCTTTTCATTTCCTGTGACTGACTTTATTGCCCCTGGCTACTCCATGATCATTAAAAACCCCATGGATTTTAGTACCATGAAAGAGAAGATCAAGAACAATGGGTACCAGTCCATAGAAGAATTAAAGGTAATGTTTTGAATTTTGTTTTGGCTACAGAGGTGTATTATGCTGACTTGACTTGAAGGCTAGTATTTTATGGGAATAGAAAGATGCCAGAATGAATCAGTACTTCTGCCTCAAGGAATGTTTCTTCTTGAATTTTTGTGAGCAAGTAAGTTCTGACTGTAAAAGAGAAAACACTTCTGGTTTGTAAACGTGCATCTCAAAAAGATGCAGATGCTTTCAGGTTTTGTGCAGGATTGCATGGAATCTGTCCATTTGTCCTTGAGCATATTTTAGATCTGTTACTTTTCCCAGGCTAGTCTGGTCATGGAGATCAAGTGAAGGCACTGTGAGCTTGGTCCTGTTGACAGCAACCACTTGTCCTGGTGCTGTAGTGTCCCTAAGGGATTCAAGAGCCTGGTTTGAAAGCCTCCTTGAACTTTTAAAAGATGTTTTGTTTTCTTCATCAGAAATACTCTAGTTCTGTACTGGGCTAGATGAGGACCTGAGAGGTGTAATTTGTGTGTCATTAACAATTAGGCAGATGTTAGTTAATAGTATTGGTTGTATCTTCTTGCACATTCTTCTTTAGATCTCCAAAACTTAAGAAGAGCATTCCCTGTTGTAACAGCTGTTTCTGATTAGTTTTTAATTTTAACTTTGTAAATGATGAGGTTGTGATAAAACATATTCACCTACAGAGGCTTCAGTGACCATAAAAGTGCAGTTTCTAGCTCACTTGAATTTCAAACAAGCATACATTTCTTCAACTTTGGGATAGTCTCTGTAATAATTTAACTTTGCACTGCAGCTTTTCTTTGTTATGTTGCTTCACTTTTTTTAATGACTACTGAGTGGGCAGGAGGTGGGTGGTTGTAGTTAAGAGGGCTTCCTTAACACTTCAAAAACTACAAACAGTACTGAACACTTTAGAATACTTCAAGGATGTTTGTTGGGTTGATAGATTCAAGTCTTAAAACAAAGTTACATACTTATCCCTGTTTACATTTTTAATAGATTTCTTAAATTCATTAATTAAAAGTATTCTTCTAAGCTTTTTTCCCTGAAGCTCAAGACACCCCATTTGCGACACAAATATCAGTATAGTACGCTGTAAAATTAACTTTCATTCCAAAATTATTCATGTTTGAACAGGAGAACTTCAAACTCATGTGTAATAATGCAATGATTTACAACAAACCAGACACCATTTACTACAAAGCTGCAAAAAAACTGCTGCACTCAGGGATGAAGATACTTAGCCAGGTAAAAAAAAAACACCAAACAAAATATTCAAAAGTATACTGCTTCTTTTTTTGATCTCTGTTTATCCCTTTTACAGAGATCTCTTGAAAATTAATAAAACCTTGCTTGGTATTTGTCAAATGCTGGAATATTGGAATATAGATAGTACATTGTTTTAGTAATGCTGCCAGATCAGTCATTGTAGAAATAGTTGCGTCAGTATTTCGCCTTCTAGACTCTGTTTATGTTTGCTAGTGTAAGAAAGAAAGAACTCAGATAAAATGAGTCTCTATGGGTAGGTTACAAAAAGATTCATTGAAGCAGCAAATAAAAGGATTTTGATGTTATTCAGGAGAGGATTCAGAGCCTGAAACAAAGTATAGAATTCATGGCTGACCTGCAGAAGACAAGGAAGCAGAAGGACAAGACAGATCTGCAGCAAACTGGGGAAGAGGAAAATGGTCCTGGGAAAGACAGAGGAGAACCTATGGATGGTGACACCAAAGCATTCAAAACACCCAGCAAAGAGCACAAAAAGTGAAGTATTATCTGAGTCATTGTAGGATACCTCTTTTAAATGCTACAGAAACAAGATGACTTAGGGTCCAGCGGATGTGGGTTTCTCTCTGGTACTGCTTACACATTTTCATCTCAAGGGATCAACACTAACATAAAGCATCCTCATCTACTAAAACCAAATAAGTTTAGAATCATTTATGATGCAGTCATTTTTGAGTGTAGGTAACCGTGTACTGTTCATCAACTCCATTCCTTCAATTATTTTCTGGTTTAGTGTCCATTTCATGGACACTAGTTTTGGAGAATGCTTGCAAACATGTGCTTTTAAACATTTTGGTACAAAAAGCTACCTAGCCAATTTTGATTACTTTTTCTTTGTTTCTTTACATAGTATTTGAAACATGCAGGTGCCTAGCTACAGAAAGTGTACTTTCTGAAATAGCTGTTCATTTCTAGAAATACCAGATATGAAGATGGTAAATATTTAGGTAAATAAATGCTGGATACTAAAATTAAGAGTATCTAATATACCAAGAGTATCTTAGTTTTGTAGGAGACCTTTACAGTTATTAACTGTAAAGGTTTACTGATGTAAACCTTTGTCACGTGCCTTTCCCAGCTATATTAAATACAGTCACATTCAATAGCACTCTTTTTTGTTGTTAGTTTGTCTACAAAACCAGAGTTGGTTGAAACTATTGTCAGAGTATCCTGCTGTCTTATTTAGCCAATTGGTGTCCAGCTAGTCCCTAAGCTGTGTGGGTACATTCACAGGAAGGATAAAGACCTGCTTGAAGACAAATTACGGAGCAATAGCTTGGAGAGGGAACAAGAGCAGATTGATCGGATTGTGAAGGAGTCAGGAGGGAAGTTAACCAGGCGCCTTGCAAACAGCCAGGTAAGCACTGGGGGATTTGGTAGCTCCTTTCCCTTTTCCATAAACCAGGTTTCCTTGACCTCTTATACCAGTTGAAACCTCATATCTGCTTTTACTGCAGCTTACACCATTTTACACCATTGATCATCTATGTAACATCATAAGGTTAAAAAAAAGTGCTGTTTGAATGCATGCTGAATTTCATCAGCAGAGCAAGTTGAGCTAAAATTTTCAATAAAACAGTAGAAAAGGACGAATAGTAGAGAGCTCAAGCAAATAAATCTGACCTGCAAAAAATCTCGTCGTTTTGAAAGAGACACACACCTGATCAAAGGTTATTAATATTACAGGAGAAGAAACTCAGATTGGTAATTCTATGCCTGTTTAATTTTCTACATTTTTTGTCACTTGGCCTCTGCAGAAACATTAATATTTATCATAATATCTTAGTTTTTTATGCCTATACCAATAATAAAATTACCTACTTAAAGTAAAAATTTACAGCAGCACTCAATTTTGAGTGACTGATTTCCTTTCTTATTCCTGCAGATAGGACAGTTTCATTAAATGCTTTCATTAGTTTAAGGACCATGAATTTCAAGTAGTATGTAAATTAAAATAGTCTAATCTTATTTCAGTGTGAATTTGAAAGAAGAAAACCAGATGGTACAACAACTCTGGGCCTTCTTAATCCCGTTGACCTCGCTGCAGGAGGTAAGTTGGCATGGTTCAGGTAACAAGTGACTTCCACATACCTGGCCTCTTTGCAGGGGCAGATCAGCAAATCCTGGCCAAGAACTGAATTCCTCTTTCCAGCCTAATAAAGATCTGGATTGGAAGAGCTGCAGCTGAGGGATCACATAGATGGGCCTCAGCTGTGGCTGTTGTTAGGAGCAGCTGGTGGATGCCCTCAGTGCTGTTGCTTCTCTGATTTGTGTCAGCTGTTTGTGGAAGCTGCAAAAGAACACTTTTGCTGCTGGAGAATTTCTTGGGATCTTCTTATTTCTGGTCCATGTACAGAGTACAGTGTCTGCTGACCCAGAAGTTCACAGATGTTTTCAAATTGGGAACTGTCTGGGTCCCAGATCATTAGCATGAAGCATTTGGATAGGAAAACACACTTTGAGAGCCATGTCTTGTTTGAGTTCTTAGCTGTGAGTATTAAAGGAGTTTGGTCATCTTCCTATGCCTTCTCTGTTTCTGTATTTTGATATGTCCTACTGCAGAACCAGGTTACTGCCCTGTAAAGCTGGGAATGACAGCAGGAAGGCTTCAGTCAGGAGTTAATACATTACAGGGGTTCAAAGAAGATAAAAGAAACAAGGTTACTCCAGGTAAGTATTGATTTTTTTTTTAATACAAATTTTCTTCTTATATAAACAAAATTAATTGATCTTGTTACTAGCACATAAATTTGAAACTAAGGAATTCTGAAGATAAAGCACATTATTAGGTGTCCTTGCCAATGGCAGAGGGGTTGGAACTAGATGATCTTTAAGGTCCCTCCCAACCCAAACCGTTCTTTGTATCCATTGCACAATTAAACAGCACATCACAGAGTCCAGCTTAGGTCACACATACAAAAGGGGCAAGAGATTTACTTTTTATCTACATTGAGAAGAGAAACAACCCAATAGGGAAAGGTTTTTGGTGGCTTTAAAAGAGCAGGGGTGAACCTGAGAACCTTTTTCCAGCATCAGACTCTTCATGTTGTACTAAGGCACACAGTGGTGTTAATGAAATATTTGCAAATACAAATGCATTTGATTGAGATCTTAGTTAAAATTTTTACCTTGTAAACAGATGATGTTATGTGAAGGCATGTTTTCACTTTAAGAAATACATTCCCTCAATTTTTTTTCTTGAGGATTGTTTTACAGCCCCTTCTCATTTCTATCTGAAGCATACAAAGCAGGGTAATAATTAATACTACTGTTATTCATTAGTGACATACTTGAATTATGGACCCTTCAGTTCCTATGCACCAACCTATGATTCAACGTTTGCCAACATAAGCAAAGAAGATTCTGACCTAATCTACTCAACATATGGGGAAGACTCTAACCAAGGATCTTCCAGGTAATCCAGCAAGCAGGATGCACAGTACAACTCCCATGGGAGAGGCAGTTATGTGCAGCTCTCTGCAGGATGGGCTGGCTTTGCTGTGGCGTGATGGCCCTGCTGTCTTTAGAGCTCACAGGGGTTTGTTTGTTTAAGAAACAAACACTTCAGTAGAAGAACCTGCCTCTAAAGTGAAATTAGCCAAGATGGAAGAATTTTGATGCTGCTGATTCCTAGGAGTACACTGTCTAAACTTAGATGTATTTATAACTGAAGGACTCATGTTCAAAGCCAGAAGAATATTGAGTTGTACAAATGTTTATACAAACTGGTGGGTTTTTTTCACATTAATTACTGCCTTGAATGAGATACAACTTTGTAAAAATGATTCTATTGGTTTCTTATTTTTGATTGAAAAATTTCAAAGTCCCTTCGTTTTGTGAGAATTTCATAGGAGCAGGCACAGTGATATAAATTTTTAGGAAAGGGAGCAATACTTTAGTACAGTGTAAACGTGAAGGGCCTGTGCAAGTTTGCTTTTGTGTTGATGCAGCTGCCTGAGACACTGCACTTTTCCAATTTTTCCAGTGTCCCATGCAGAATGGATTCCTCAGCTACAGAAGGCAGGCATGATTAAACTAAAGCAATCCATTTTGATCAGATCCTGTGCTACTTTTTGTGTTTTCTGTGCTGTACAGATCGGTTTGACCTTACGTAACGTTTTTACATTAAATGTTTGATATGAAAGTAGTTGCCTTAACTATCTTTATTCTTTCAGTATTCAAGATTTTTTTATGAAATCCCAGGATTATCCTCTCTTAATGGCTGATAGTTTGCTGGATGTTCTAACTAAAGGAGGACATTCTAGAGCTCTTAGAGAACTAGAAATGGTAAGAGTGGATTTGTGTACTATCTGGTCTTTGGTTTTAGCACACAAGCTCTAAAGCAAGAGAAAGATGATGCTGATCCTGTTGATGGGCTTCCTTTTAACTGATAGAATTGGAAAGTAAAGACTGGTCTTTGCCTCCAGTGGCAGGATTTTCTGGAAAGGAATTATTGTATTATTAATTAGTGAATATTAACATATTGTACATAGAAATATAATTACCCATTCTTTTTCCATTATCCCATTCCCATTATCATGAACTCCTGTTTCAAGACCAATAAGCAGTCGTTTAAAAATAAGGTGATCGTTGACAAGCTTTTTTTTCCATTAAAATTTCATCACATTCCTAGCTGCCACTGTTTAGTTCAGGTGAATTAAAATGTAGTTTTTCCCTTTACTTGGTACCGTGCTTTTAAATTCAAACATGTGCTATGTAAAAATACTGAACAGTGACTTCAAGTTCTTAGGAAATTCCAGTCCTGTCCATGCTAAACATAACTGGAATCAAAGGAGCTCATTTGATAATCTTAATTGACAATCCAAAAATTATTTGAGAATCTCCTCAGAACAGTTCCTGTTAACTGAAAGTCTTGCTTTGAGTTTCAAATCAATGCCACCTGTTATTGAAATAAACAGATTGTAGCCTGAATGGGTCAAATATGACCTAAGTGAATATTAGAAAAAGTTCACGGACCTTTTTGCCTCAGCTCAGCTCACATCTTTCCTTCCATTGCACGTTCAGCTCTTTTCTTGTACCTAGTGGTGGCACTGACTGTCAGGCTCTAGCCTCTTACTCTTGGCAGTGTTAAGAGAAGTACAGTTGCATGCAGAAAGAGAAAACATTTCAGCCTCTATAACCACCTTTCCTCTTCTTCCTGCACTCCAGTAAATAGTCTCTGGTGTGACATCACTGTGAACTTTGCAAAGAGAAATAAAACCAGAGCTGAAAAAAATGTATTTCAGTAAACATTAGTACCCCAAGAAAGACCCTAAAAAACAGCTGCATTATGATTTACTTTACAGTGAAAGCACATTATGACATTGCATACTTACCTAAAATATGGCATCTTGTAAGATTTTACTTTGAATTTAAAAGAGTAATTTTAACACTTTCTTTAAAAATCCTTTTTTTATTCAGCCATGTGAGGAAGCTGAAGGTCCACAGGAAAGGAGTGATGCAATGAAAGATGTAAAGGTAAAATTTTTCTTTATTAATTAACTTCTTCAACCAACCCGTCCAAGCTCACAGTTATAAAACAGCCTAAAACTTTCAGGGCTGTACAACAACACTGAGACTTGGACAAGCTGCAAATCTTGTGAAAATTGTGTGTCCCTTTGTAGGCATGAGGAGAGTAAGGTTCTCCAAAACATTAAGTCTTTACTATATGTTAAGAGAACTGGAAGAAAATGCTTATGTATTTTTGTTTGTGGTTGTTCAGAGCTATAGCTTTGTTTCTATCTTAATCTAGTTTTGTTGAACATGACTTTTTAGTGTCAGTGTAAGATGCCACATGATATGTAGCAGTCTTTGAGAAGTTCTCACTTTGTGCCCCTTATAGGCAATACATTATAGATCTCCAATCATTCCACCCAAACTTTGCTCAATTAGAGAAAGCAGTTCTAGGGCCAGGGGTGCTCTCCTGAAGCACGTCTTCATCTGCAGCCAGATCTTTGATAAAATCTCCTTTAGGTGAGCTGAAGGAATTCTTAAAGGGTTTTTTAATTGGGATGCAGTTCTTAAGTTACCACATCATTTGTGCATATCCCCAGTGGTTTTGGCAGATGCTGATTTCTATTTGCATATGGAATAGAATGAGTAAATAACTGTAGAACAGTAAGTTATACAAAGTGTCTTTTCAGCTTTCCCTCTGTATGTTCACTTGCTTTTGTAGAGCAGGCTAGCTTTACCTTTGTGTTCTGATCTTCCCCAGACAATTTTGTTGTTTCAAGGCTGAGCTAAGTATTATCTAAATTATTACTTGCTGGGGGTGTTTTTCAGATAATGGAAATTGATATTGCTGCCAGGTTGGACGCTGCTAATAGCGACAGACTTACAGCTCTAAAGGCAGTTACAAACTTTGGCATGCCTATAGAAGAGTTTGATTCTGAAGGTGAGTCTTCTTGCTAGTCAAAGTTCTGATATGTCTGCAACTCCTTTAGTTTCTCAGTCCCTTACAATATGTTGTATCATAAAGTAAGTAAATAGACTTTAATTATATCTTACTAGTCAGGACTTTCTTTTTCTCCTTAAACAGAGGCTGAAATCTTCCAGAGGAAACTTGATGAAACAACAAAGCTGCTCAGAGAACTCCAGGACGCTCAAAATGAACGACTGAGCACAAAACCACCCCCTAATATGATTTGTCTTCTGGGTCCATCTTACAGAGAAATGCATTTGGGTAAATACACTTTTTCTGATCATTCTTGCAGAATCGATGAAGTCCCAACTGATATCAACTGCAAGAAAAAAAATCTCAAGGGCTGTAGTGTAGATTATGTGCTCTGTTTGGCCTAGAGGATTAACTTCAATTTCTTTGGATGTAAAGCCAGATGAAAATCTTGAATAGTAATTATAAGTATTCCCTCTTTATTCCTAAATGTCCCTAGAAGTGATTGAAGCTTCTGTATGCCATGGGGCAGACAATAGCCAAATACCAATAACTCCCATGAGTTTTACAGTGTCTTTGAACAGGTCTGCTTAAGTATTACCAGGTTATTATTGCAAGGCCAGCTTTGGTCCAGGATGGATCTGGTAATCAGTCTGTGGAGTTGCACTAATTAACACTAGTTATACATTCTTTAGTTATTTGAGCAAACCTGCTTGTCTCACAGATCAGCTACACAGCTGTTAATGGCAGCCCTCTAAGATAGGACTGTGTGCTGAGTGCCTGTTTGGCAAGTAAAACTGACTTGTGCAAGACTATTCATGGTCTAAACTAGACCACATTGATGTGATTAGATAAATTCCCCATTACTTAAGAAATATGACCAAGTCTAAACCAGATCAAATACTATCTTTTTTTATGTTTCACTACTTATGGCTTCCTTCTTGAGGGAAAACCACATTTGTAGCAACAAGAACAGTCTCTCTTTATATCCAAAGCTTTGTGCTGAATCCCTAATTCCAGCTATTACTAACACCAGTGCTCTGTGTGTGCCACCAGCCCTCTCCCAGCTGCTGCATGTGTGGCCCAGCTTTCATTAACTTACTCTTTAACTTCTGATGTTTCCTGATGGCAGCAAGCCTTGGGCAGCAGCTGTTTCATTCCTCCTGTTCTCACTTTGTCTCTTGGTTCCCAGGATGTCTTGCATGGCTGCACACAGCACAGCTCTTCTGGTCTAGAAATATTATTTAACACAGTTGCCTTTGTACTAAATAGTTGAACTGTTTGCAGGGTGATTCAGCAATTTGGTGTCTATATATAGCATATAAACACATCCTCTTATCTTCCAGCTGAGAGAGTAACCAATAACCTGAAGGAACTTGCCCAGCAAGTGACTCCAGGTGACATTGTCAGTACCTACGGAATCCGGAAAGCAATGGGAATCTCGGTCCCTCTGCCTGAGACAGAAGACAGCTGGGTAGATTTGACAGAGGGTGAGTATATGAAAACATCTTGTAGCATCTGTTCAGCTGGAACAAAACCACATCTGCAAATCCTTAGACTGGCTTATGGTGAAACTTTGCAGTAGTGTGGTTCCAATTTTCAGTTCTTCTCTCCTTTTTAAATTCTGTTTTAAATGGAAAGTTGCTGCCTTTGGTCTCAGTCCAGATTGAATCTTTTGTGTATATGGAACTTTGGTTCAGCTACATGGTTACTTTACAATCCATCTTACAGCACTGCCAGATTTTAAATCTCAGTAATTCATTTAATTTTAGTTTTTCCATTTTGCATGAGGTTACAAGAGAGGAGTTAAAATTCCTCACTTGCTAAAATGAGAACATCGTGATTCCTTCTTCTCCGGGCTTTTGGCTGTGCACTCCTTTTGCTTAGTTTGGCAGCTGTCATGCTTTGGAACCTGACAGTGTTGAGTTCAGCTCACCCCATCCAGCCAAAAGCAGTGGCTGTTTTTGCTGGATTAGGGAGCCTGGTCAGTGAGTGGTCTCAGTGCCAGACCCTCTCCTCCCCCCTTTATAACATGCACAGCAAAAGGGCACCCAGAGTTAGGGTAGGGCAGGAAGAATTTCCTCTCACAAAACATTATTCACACAACAGATTTACTCAATGTATGGCATATGAAAGTTTTCATTAAATAACATTTTTACTGAAAGAGCAGGATTAATTCAGGAACTTATTCCCAGTTTTAAGGAAACTGCTCAAGAAATTTCAATTTCAAAATTATTGAGCCTTTTCTTTTCCATAACATTACACAGAGGCTTTGTAACAGCACCAAATGAAACTCAGGATGCTCTGCTGTATATGTGTGTCTTCACTTGAGCATTCTGTGGTCAGTGACCTGCTATCTGTTGTAAACTTTCAGACTTTGAAGAGCCTAAAAAGACCATCACTGTTCCTGAAAACGAGTGTGGTGCAGTTACAAGCTGAAGATTCTGTTCAGCTTGCAGTTGTTTGTTTGATTCTGTTTAAGAACCAGGTAAACGTCTTTCAGGTGCATTCACCATGTGTGTTTATTGTGTGTTAAATTACTTTTGTTTATTAAATTTTGGAGCTGATGGCTTTTGAAGGGTTTGTATTAGTTACTTCTGCTATGTAAATGCACTAAATTATTCTTTTTGCATTCTCTAATATTTTTAAGCTCCTCTATCGCATTTAAGTTTTCCTAAATTACCAAGTGTCTGAAAAAGTCAAAGCATAATGACAATGTGCCTATGTATGGTGCAGGGACTCAACCAAAAGTTTCTAGAAGCAATGTATAGACTTGTCTCTGAGTCTGGTTAGTGCAAACATCATTAGTGTCTGCAAATCCCCCTTTTTAAAATTACTGTGCAACTCTCATGGACATGAGGAAGAGAAATAAACTTTTTATACAAAACTGATGCAGTGTGATGAATTAACAAAAGCTCAGCTTTGTGATACTTTGAATGTGGATTAATCTCCTCTTAGAGAAACCTTGCTGTGTACTTACAGTATCCTAAAACTGGAGGGCAAGCTCAGACCCATGACCAGAAGTGAGACTAACACTTACTGTCAGCAAGTACAAGTACCCCATGGATGTGGTGCAGTCATCTCTGAGACACTCAGGCAGACAGTTCTTATTATGCCTGGATAATGGTTCTAGGCTTGTTTATCAGAAAGCCTTCTCATAGCCCTGTTCACTAAAGGTGCAGACCAGCAGCACAGCTCTCAGGCACAGAGAGCTCCAGCATGGCCTGGGTACGGGTGCAGCCAGTGGCACACCCAAGTAGACTTTCCCTGTGCTCCCCCATTTGCTCTCACACCATCACACAGTGCTGCACATGGCTTCTGCCACAGACATCCTTAATTGTTTTTAAATGTTGCCTTTTTTAATCCCTGATTCCATTATAACCCTGGAGTCAAGAGGAATGAGCTGTAGGGTTCCAGCCATTGCTGATGTGTGCAGTGGCAAGGAACTGAACTAAGAGGTAACTTACAGGCCAAACAGCATTGTGAATTCCCTCTCCCAACAGTCTTCTGGCCAACATCATCCTTGCTTCCTTCCTCCCTGAAAATGCTGCAGAAAGATTTTAAATTTTGACAATTACTAAAATACATTGCAAAATTTTTAACTGTCAGCCTGGGTTTTTCTCCAGTAGTTTCAATTGTCCCAGAAGACTTAATAGTCACCACTGGAGTTTTTTCAGTTCTAGGTAATAGCAGCTGAATTATTACCCCAGGGAATGAATTCTTCTATTACCATATGAATCATTTTTGTGCTACAAGAAAAAGACAAGATTCAGGGCAAATGTGCCAGCCAAATCCTTACTGGCTCCCTTCCATAGCATCTCATTGCCCATCACTCACCTTTCAGATGGTGCAGGAGGTGGCTGCCAGTGACAGAAGTATTTCTCATCAGCTGTTGAACACATGGATGTCACTCTAAACATTTTCTACTTGCAGCATTTTTTAAAAAGATAAATACTGAGTTTAGTTTATGACTAAAAGGAGTTCCATTAAGTCTGCAGCATTATAAAAAACATACCTCCTTTTCATGGGTATCTCCATCAAAATAATTGCAAAACCAGACATGTTTCAATAAGCTTTTTATTTCATAGTAAAAACAAAAGTTTGTTCTTTAAACCAGATTCCTAGTTCCAGATGTTATTAGCTCTTCAAATTAGATACAGTGCCATTTTTTCCACTTAAGAAAAAAAATAATGCTGCAAGGAAGATTTTTCCACCAAGATTGTTTCTTCAATGTTAAGTTTCACAGTTCAGTCTCAGAAGGACTGCTGAAAACAATTATTTCAATACAGTTGCTTGTTAAGTTGAACTTTTTGTGTGGTTGAATATAGCTCTCATATTATACATTTCCAATTCTGGTGAGAAATTAGTCATCCTCTTTTTTATTACACACAGTTTCTAACTTCCCCAAGAAGGTTGTGCACAGCACACCAAGTGAGCATTCTTTTTAAACCTGCAACCAAACCCAACTCCTTCCCCTTTGGAAGCTGCAGCTCTTCCTGCCACTTCTGCAAATGAGGTTGAGTTGAAGTTACACCCGAATAAGTTACCAGCCTGACAGGCAACATCATGTAAACAAAAGCATTTCAAAATGCTGTTACAGACAGCAAATGTTCTTTCATAGATAACTTACATCTACAGTCTACTAAGTCTGTGAACAGGAGCACTTCAGAGCCAGCTCTATTTATAGGCATAATGCACTTTTCAAAACAGATTCATGAGACACATGGTCACTTTACCTAACATGACATCAAAGACTGCTGAAAGGAGCCTTTGACACACGCATGGTCCTGTAAAACAATAAATATCTCTAAAGAAATGCTGCTGAGCACCTGTAACTACAAATACACAACATACAAGAGTAGCAAAAGCTGTTTGAAGGTTTATTCAGTTACAACACTGTCTTGCACTAACACGACAGTGAGTATGTCACTTCCTCCTTCAGCAGAGCCCATGCATGAACTTACAACCTCAAATTCAGGTTTTCTTACATGCTGTTTTCTGTTGGAGACCTACTACACACATAGATTTGATCTACAAAATTGACAAAGACTACAAGTATGATTTTTAATCCACAGCTGGACAATATTTAGGCTTGTTCCTGTCTTGAAATATAGTCACTTCTTCTAAAGAAATTACACAGTAATTTGAAAGCAGCAGTGAAGCACAGGACTGCTTAAACACTTGTCCAGGATGGGTTGGTACTAAACCCAGAAGCATTAGGAAGTGCTGTTTGTAGAGGGGCAAGGCTCAACCAGGCAGGTGTTGCACTCCCCAGTCACTGTGCTGTCCAGCCCTAACCTGGTGTATGGGGAAAGGGGGAACCCATCCTTAGTAACAAACATAACAGGGCACAAGATGTCAGCCTTACAAACTACTGTCATCTCCACCAACAGCAAACAGATCTGGAGATTGCAGTAAGTAAAAAATGCCAATGTAGAAATCAGCAAAGGACACTACAGCTTAAAAACCTTACAGACTAAACTAATTTACACCATGTCCACAATGATCTTATGAATGCTCTACTCATACTTCCAGTATTGGGGCTCTGCTGAAACATTTCATTATGAACACATTTTGCCCATACATCCTTTTGTAACCTTCAAAACCAGTTTAAGAAAAAAACTGCATTGCCTTTGAAAGGCATAGTAACCAGCCAGTGGCTAGTCAAATCATAGAAATAAGAACAGCAAAAAAACCCCAAACCCCAGCACAGACACAGTTCTGTTTATACAGTATCTGCTACTGTTTCTAATACTATTTTAGTAATTCTGTTCTTCAGCTTCCCAGCAATTCAGAACAGATTTTTTTTCCTCTCTCAGTGCCCTCAAGAACACAGCACAGAATCAGAATTCCTGCTGAGATCAGCAACACCAGCTGCTGTCAGAGTCTGATCCCTGCGCTCCTCACCATCACTTGTACTTTTTGAAATTTAAAGTAAAAAATTAAAGATTTACCATGACAGAACAAAATGCACATACAGACACTAATTATAGAGAAATACAAAGGAGAACATGTAATATAATGTAAACACGCTGAACTAGATTAAAGTGATTTCTGATCAGCTCTTGGTCATGACATCTGCAGGACACAAGGTACTGCAGTGGAGGAGGCAGGGTGGTGAAGTGACGCCATACTGTGCAATTCAGGTTTTTTCTCGAGAGCTCAGCACAGTTATCACGTGACACACTTGAGTTTCCTTGCATTCCTCTTCCCATTACTCAGCTGTCTTGTGCTGTGCAGTGTGTTCAGCATTAAAAGCAGGATAGCAGTGCCCTCAGTATCAGCACACACATCAGGACAAACACAGTACAGGAAGCAGGTATGTGTCCAGCAGGCAATGGAATGTTTTAACATGGGAATGAGTTCTACAGTGCATCCACACTGCTTGTCACCGGAGCTGTTAAGACTCCCAGTGCAGGTAAGGAAAGCAACTAACTGAAAATGCCTCATGGCAATTCCAGGTAAATCCTCAAATTAGTTCAGGAAAAAGTAGTCTTTTTCAGGCTGATATTTGTGTATCTTCTAGGAACTTCTCAGAATTCTTCTTTATTAAAAAAAAAATTCTCTCATCTTGAGATGTAGAAGAGATAGGAACAGTATATACACGTTTTTAGAATAAAGTCCTTCACATAAGGAGGGAAATTCTACGTCTTCACAGAAGGGAGGCAGATCTAAGTCTATTTTGATTAACTTCTTGTAGCCTCAGTTCAGTCCCATGCCTTGGAATTTGGCTGTCTCAGTGCAAACAAAGTAAGTCCTCAGTTCTCCCTTGCCTTTGACATTAATGAGTCCCCTACATTCACATGAGTATCCCAGCTCCTGTAGTATTTTGCTTGTTTCTTCTGTGACCTTTGTGTGAAAAGAATTAGAAATGCTTGTGAAATTCCTCTGATTATTCACATTAAAGCAAAATTCCACAACCAATTAGAAATAATGCCTTGGACATTGCAAGGCTCATAGTTTTACCTGGATCTTGCCAAGCTCCCCCGTGCTCTCCATTCTGCTGGCAACATTAACAGTGTTGCCCCAAATGTCATACTGAGGCTTCCGGGCACCAATCACTCCAGCAATCACAGGGCCATGATTGATCCCTGCAGAAACACAAGCAGGTGTCATTACTGAGGTAGAAAGGGATGTGATTGTGTTAGCTGTAGCTTCAGGTGAAAAAAACATCCCAAAACTTAACTCTGCAACACTTTTCTAGCAATCGGTATTAGTGCTGTTCTATAAGTATTCATACTGAGGAGGCTCAGGAGGTCTAGGGCACAAAGCAAAATTCTTCCTCTTCTACTTTTAATATACAGAAATGAGCATTGTAATGACAATACTGTCTTTAGTCAACAGTCACTAACAGGGTACTTCACTCTTCATCTGTATCTTTCATTTCCTCCAAAGTCATCCAGCTGCACTCTTCCTGCTGCTCCCCCCCAGTGATGAGAAAAAGCCCATCCGTGGAGGAGCTTGGCCTGTCTGAACAGCTCACCAGACAATATTGCCTTTGGCTATTCAGCACTTGGACCTCCCTCATCCTGCCATTTCTCACTTGCCTGAGCTGTGGAGTTCACACCCCACAAACAGAACTCACCAACACGGAGGCGGAAGTTGTTGAAGGAATGTCGGTTGATGCCATCCAGTTTGCTCATCAGGGCAATCCCATACTCCACCATAATCCCAATGTGAGCGTGCTGCCTTTCCCTATCCTGTGCAAGTCACAACACAGATTAATGACCAAATTACAACATGAAAGGCTGTGTCAGGCTGCTACTCCAAAGCAGTACTAGAGTGACTGGAGTGTTTATAAGGATGATCTCATCCTTGTCAATGCAGAATTGCAGAATTTCAAAACTCCATTAAACACAGCTGGGATGTCTATGAGGCAACGAATGTAGTATGACTAAATTTTATAAGAAATTATTGTCTGTCCCTTAGGGTTTCACCTTTGATTTCACATATTTGGGGTATATTATTATATGCATCTTAATGTCATACACAAACCTGCTATACTGAAAACGAGCCAGAGAAATTGGTGTTAATTCTTCTGGTAACAGTTTCAGTTTCTGTGCCAGTTCTCAGGTGTCACAAAAAGCCTACTCTCCAGCTCTGAGATGGCCTTTTCTTTGGCTCCCATTCTTTGACTCCCCTATTATTAAAGCCCCTCCGTTATGCATCTAGGAATGTTAAACTACTGGAATCAAAGATGAAAGATGTAAAAAGTATGCTGGGATTACAGACTGAATACCTTAATTCAGAAATAAAATGGAACTAGGAGATAAATAGTGAATTCAGCAGCTGGTTGTTCTCCTGGCCTGGTGTAACACTGAGACCAGCTGCTGCCATGTAAGTGCTTCCAATTGTTTTTATTTTTTCAACACCACTAAATTTAGGTTTTAACAAGAGCTGTTTGAATGGAAAGAAGACAAAAACTTGAGACTTTAATATCATATTTCAGTGCAGTATTTAACCAGAAATCTTATACCATACGCATGTCTACCATAAGCATTAAACATCTCCAGCAATAGTATCACTCACATGACGATTAGATAAAATATTGAGGATTATTAGTTTCACAGTTTTGCTCTACCCACTCAGAGGAGAAATTAAAGCACTGAAGTACTGAAATAAAGTCCTTAAAGTCAGGACTTTCAAACCATACTCCTAATGGCTTAGATGATGTACTTGAAAATCCCAACCAAATGGGAAAACATTTTTCAAGATTGCAAGACTGAAGTCAGAATATTAGTACAGCATAAAAATGGTTTTCCCCTCTAATGCTCACAGATCTAGTGAAACATTTATTTTGCAGTAAATATGTAATCCAGTGCATTTTTGACAGAAGCTTAATTACCTCATCAAAATCAGCAATGATTTCATTTAACAGCCTCAAGCATTCCAAGCCTTCTTTATTGACATCACATTCAGTGTAAAACACCTTAAAGTCTGGCACCGATGCAAACATGACACAGACACAGTCATAGGATTGATGGTACCAGTCCTAAAGGAAAGCAATAAACCCACACATTGTCAGCAGCCACATTCCCTCACAGATCCTCACACTCATGATAATTGTTTGTAACCAGTAATCAAATTACAGCTTTCCTATGGAAGTCAACCACATTTCTTATTCTAGCAGAAACATTAACAAAGTGGATTTGCCTAAGGAAAAGCTGACATTCCTTAAAGATACCTTAAACATTTTCATCCACTTGGACACTGTCACTCTTCTGAGACACAGCATTGTTCTCCCTAATGACATGCTGGCAGAATGAGATTTCTTTAAAAAAGATCATTATCAATGAACTTCTCTCTGGGAGATAGATAGTATCTGCTCCTCAACTCATTTCCCTAAAAACTATGACCTGTCCTCTCTGATAAAGTCTTTGGAAAGCAGCAAATCTAATTTAAATATCTGCCAAACATAAACTGTGTCCTGAAGCTGAGCTACTAATTCTGAGAACAGATTTCACAGCAACTGACACAAGAAGTTTTCTTTTTTTTGAGGCCATCTGGTTTACAAAGGTCTTGGAATACAAACAAGAGGCAAAGATTGCAGAAGTTTACAGTCTGTGTTCTTTTTCACATCATGTGTAATATATATCACAGAAATCCAATTTGTGTCCTTCACACAGGGGAGGCTCAACACACCTCATTTCGTTTTTCTCCAATGAAATATGCAGCCACATGTGCTGGAAGTACATTTTCCAGCAAAAGCCTGTTAACATTCTCCATAGTTTCAAATTGTTCATGTTCCTTTTTAAACTTATTCTTCCACAGACAATCCAGCCGACAGTAATAGTCAATCTGCAAAGAGATCAAATATGATAAATTAAATCCATAAAATAACTCACTGAAAAATATTAGGCAATTTTCTGAAGAAGTGTAGTAGCAATAGTTTACTCAAGGCCTTTGAGTCTATATAGTTATGAAAAATGTGCTTTGAGAGCAAAGGTCAGAAAAATATGAAGCAGCCACTAAGACTAAATGTCATTTGATACCATCAGGTGTATTTACCAAAATGACACTTTAGTAATATAATTATTTTTATCTTGAATTGCTATGTTGACTTAGAATGAATACTGGTATATAAATACAGATAGATCAAAACTGGAAGAACCAGGAAGTTCTCATGACTGTGATGCAAACGCTGTTGAAAACTAGAAGAATGTTCCCATACTTCCGCAGTAAAAATTCTTTCATTACCAAAACCTAATTGCAAGTGTGTTATCTGCAAGACCAGAATACTAGAAAAAGACAAGAAATATATACTAATTAAAAGCACAATTTCAAGGAACAACAATTTGCATTTTATTTAAATCAGCTTGCTGCAAGTAAAGGAACTACAGGATTGCATTTTAAATACATACCTGTTTTGCAAGTAAAACTAGGGTTATGTAAAACAGAACCAGATATAAATTAGTCATTATCCTTGGCTCTTTGATGAAAAACCTGAAAATAAGAAAGCAATACAAAGTCATCTGTAT
>NW_005054415.1:901041-941402 GCF_000277835.1 Geospiza fortis | reverse complement strand
GTTTGTGCCACTGGCTGGCTGGGGGCAGGTCCTGTCCCAACAACCAGAAAGGATTATCAGCCAGTCCAACACATGGAATGAGGCATTGCACATCACAACACACTGGCTGTTGAAACCTTGCTCCAGTAGCTGTTGTGAGATGCTGAGTGAGATGCTCAAGTAAACAGGGCTTTATCTTAATGGAGCCACCTTAATTTCCACCAGACTGAGTTTCAGCTCCCACCCCACACCACCCTACAAAAACACAGCCAACAAAACCTTGAGGTAGTAAAAGAAACTTTCTTATTTGTGGAAGGAAAGACAATAACAAATTAAAAACCTGAATTCCTGAGACAAAGACAGCAGTTAAATTATATCTGTATATGAATCACCACTCATATTTCATAGTAAGATCAGTCTTACCACATCTATTACTTTTTACAAATGTAGATTAAATTCTCATCATATGAATGATTAAGTTCACTCAAGCTTTTTTCAGGTGTGCTGACAGGTTACAGCCCCTGCAAAATACATTTATTCTAATCTTCAACTATGAGACTATGCTGAGGAATCTGAGAAAGACTTAAAAACTAACAGTAAAGCCTTTGCATGTGATTTCTCTTCAGTATTTTCAGCTTCTGCAACTGGATCAGGTAAATTGCTGTTACTTTTCAAAGTACCAGTAAGAGTTCACCATCCTATTGACTACCAAGCTTGACCCTCAGACTTTTAGCAAGGCTTTGCTTCCTAAGATCAACCTTACTATGATATTAATATTCTTCTCTCTAGTCCTTAATGTAATCCAAGGCTTCTAGGGATCTCAGAAGCCACAGACAGAATTTTTTCAGAGAACATATACTTTGTTTAAAAAGTATATGTAAAAAAAGGTGACACGGTCAAATAGGATTTCCATGTTGTTAACTTTACAGAAAGGTTTGCAGTGTCTGGCTTACATGATTTTGATATTTCAACATTCCAGTAAGTGCACAAAAATCTAACACCTCCTTAAATGAAACATAAAAGGATGAGAAACTCCACAGTGCACCTGGTACTGTTGCCATAGTTGTCTTTGTGCTGAAGGGTATTGAAAATGATGAGGTAGACAGTCACAGCAATGGACAGGAGGAGAACTTTGAGTTCGAAGCTCATTTGAAGAAATACCGAGCAGGCAATGAACCCCAGTATACAGCAGTAAGCATAATACTGTGAAAGAGGAATGTAAAGGTAAAGAGCCTTTGCATTATTCAGAACTTAGGTCTAAAAAAATGTTCAAATCACAGCAAATTCTTTGAGTTCACGGTCACTGCAATTTAAAGCAAAGAAATTACAATCACTTAAAGCTTTTTTTTTAATGGCACTAAAAGGATGAACTTAATATCAACTTTAGTTTATTTCTATAATTTGTTATGGGTAAACAAGAATATTTAAACAAAAAAAATCAACATAAATAAGCAATGCCAGATAAAAACTGAAGTGTCAAGAATTTATCTCCTGAAGTTTATTAATTTAAGCAATTATTTATTTGAAGTTTGAGAGCAATCTAAGTAGGTTCACAGTCCATAGAACCAGCAAGTCCAGTGCTCTAATCCTGTTCTGACTGTGCTTTCCCATTGTAACCTAGAGCAGATGCCCCATTCCCAGCCCCACACCAGTAACACACGGAGGCTGTGACTGGTTATCCAGCCTGAGACCCAGCTCCTCAGAAGAACTATGATGCTAATTAGCATTATCAAGCTATGGCCACTGTCCCCTTTATGGAATTGCTGAGCACTTTGCCAGGGAAATCCCAGCTCAGGCAGGGTGTCCAAGGTCAGCCTGAGCTGGCAGCACCAAGGATGGTACCAAGAGTGTGGTGCAGACAGAACTGCTGCCTGCAGCCACAGGCACAGGTGTCAGGTGCTCAGCTGGCATACTTCAGCTCCGAAATTACCTCAGCTTCTGCTCCTCAAGAATTCATTTCTCTTTATGCACAAAGCACAGTTTTCCCACCTGTAATAGCACAGGCCTACCACAGAACTGTGAGATTCTTGGCTAAATAATTAACATTTCTACTTAAGTGAATGGAACCAGGACAATTTGTGAAGCAACTCCTAATCAGAGCCCATATAATAAACATTATACTAACTCTGTCATCCTAAAGACATTGAGTCTACCTCCAAAAGATATTGAACACTCTTCCTCAAACCAAACCTCTGGAAAAGGAACCACTATGTACAGAGTGCCAAGAGAGGTCTGTCAGCCACTTAAGCCCTTTCACTCTGTAAACACACTTTACTGGGACACTTGCAAGTTCAGCTCTCATCTTTCATACTCAAGCATTATCATCATCCTGTTCTGCTGGTTTTTTCCTTAAAGATTTAGACATCCTTCTCAGTCTGAAATTTCTAAAAACTAAGCCATACTTTACTTAGCACAACAACAGCAGCTGAATTATCTTGATTTTATAAACAATTTTTGTGCTGTCAGATATCTAAAAAAGGTTCCTTTTATACAGCAATAGGACCTGCCATTTATCAGTAATGTACACCATATTCAAAGATCAGGCCTAAGATGCATTCACTACTTACAGTTTCCTCTATGCAGGAATGAGTTGTGTTTCCAAAAGCCTGATGTACAAACATGCAAGAACAAAAAATCACCAGGTGAGCACAATGTGCATTTCATTTGTGTAACTTATCATTTTTCATGAGCACCTGAATAAAAGGCTCCTCACACACCTTGCTGCACATAATTCAAAAACATATCCATCATCTAAAGGAGTGGCCAGGTGACAAAGGAGCATCCCAAACATCTGGATGAACTCAAAATAGAACACTACTTTGGCATTAAAGATAAAAAGTGAAATTCCCAGAAATAATACTTTTGTGTCACTAGTAAGTGCTGAATTTACCCTTACAGAAATGCTAGAGAACACCTTTTAAATATGCTGAGAGACCAAAGTAAACCAGAACTTCAGTTTTATACATGAATACTCCAGACTTCTGAAAATCCCTAAAGGATGCACACAAAAGCTATATATAAAAATACTAAATATCCCTTAAAACTGCCTTGTGTCATGAGCAAGTCTTCATGTTCAACAATTTTAAAAAACCAAACCCCTATCTTTATAAATAAAAAGAAAAAATATAAAACTGTTGCCATCTATCATGACATCATCCTACATGATAAGAGTTGGACTTTGATGATCCTTGTGGTGCTTTCCAATTCAGGATGTTCTATGACTCTATACCCACCATCCAAGACTAATTTCATTTAAATCCTAGAAATTAAGATGGTACTCTACTCACATAAGTGGTAGCATTCAGGTCATTTGATCCAGTAAAGTTGGCAGGTTTGTTCTTTTCAGTAGTCTTGATTTATTGGAGGGGAAGAAAAAAAACCCACATCAATAAAACCAGCATACAAAGTAATTAGCAGGTAATCACTGGTTTTTTTCCTATGTATTTTACAAAGAGTATTGATCTCGTTGTCTTTTCACTGCTACTGAATAAATGTTGAAATACAGTTGCATCCCATGTAGTTGTACTAAACATATATGCACACACAATCTGCAAGAAGGTTAAAATTTACTTATTTTCTAATTGGGGGTAAAGGTTTACATTATGGCTATGTTAATTTAGCAGCTATCTGGCACAAACATGTGGTTTTGTCTCACCCCCCAGTTTCACAGCTGCTGTTCCTGTTTTCTTTCAGTCTGTCTCTGGTGGTGTTCACATGACACCACTGTGAGTCAATTCAAGGACCTAAGCCAGCAAAAAAAACACCCTATGAAAGAAAATTAAGCATTTTCTGCAGTATTGCTTTCAGAAGGAACTCCCCATGGAATCAGAAGAATGGCAAGGCAAAGGAACACATGGGATCAGGACACCAGTTTTAGTAGTTAACGATCAGTTAAGGGGAGCTGTTAACACACAGAGCTTGTTTAAATAAAAGAAACCAGCACAGTTATTCAAATGTACATGGCCTGGGTGCAATATAATATTCAAACTAAATTTAAAAGACAGATGCCATTTCCACTTTACTTCAGCAGTACCTACCCCCAATGCCTTTGCTTTTAGAAGGGAGCCAAGCTATATTCTTCCCTCCCTCACCCACGTTACTACCAGTGAGTGCAAATACCACAGCAAACTGCTTAGTGTGCTGCCTGCCACTGCCAAACGTTTCAAACCACATTAAAACAGAAAAACATCTTAGTGAGGAGGGTTACAATCAAGAGCTGTTATAAGTGCTGTCTTGAAAATCAGAAAAGTTTGTAGAACTGAAATCTATCGAGTGTACTTCCAGTTCCACAAACTAGGAGCTTTTATTTTTAATGCTTTTACTTGACATCATGCACTACTCCTGTGCGAATCAACTCGTGTTGTAAGGCAGGCATTAGAAAAAGCAGCAAAATCTGGTACTTGATGAAAAGAAAGCAGGAAGTTACTGAAACTGTGGATTTTACAATAAGTTCATTAATTCATGTGATTACTTACCAAGTTAAAAATGGCTATAATCAGCAAGGCAGCTATAGTGATGACTGCTAGAGGCAGCCTAAGCAAAGGCATTGTTTCCACCTTCTCTGAGACAGCACACAGATGGCGCAGGGGAGGCCACTGGTCTGAGCAGCACTTCTGTAAACACAATTAATTAGTTTCAGTAACAGATAACACTTTGATACAGGGAAAGAAATATTTCTAAATATAAAGTTGACCTTTTTTCTGCAGGAGAGTGTCAAGAGCCTTCACTGGAATTCTAATTTAGAATCTCCTCATTCTGAGTCAATGTCTAGCACCTTTCCCCAACCGAAAATAGAGACAATGCTTCCTTTCTTCAAACGGGTTGGGTTTCTGAATTTGTGCTTTAAAAATACAGAATTATGATCTGTTTGAAAGTTTTAGAGAAAAGCTAATAAAAATGCAGTAAAAATTTTGTGGAGGTTTTTTTCATTATAGAGCTATAATATTTGGAACTATATGTTCAGATTAATAAATTGAAATCAACCCTGGACAGTCCCCATTCTTGCCATCCCTATGTCCTCCAATTGTTGCTATAGACAAAAAAAAATCCAGTAAAGCACATAATTTTAATGACTGCAAGCATTATTCCGTTATTTGGCTACACCAAAACACTCCCAAGCATAAAACTCAAGTCTCATGCAACTGCAGTCCTGGAATTTTCTATTTTGTCCATGTGTTTCTACACATGTAGAAAAAACACATGAATGCATATACACACACGTCTCTCTCGCTCTCCAGACATATATGCAAAAATCCATGTTTATACATATATAGATACCATACATACATAAAATCCATAAATCTGTCTAACCATACAATTAAATAAGTCATAAATCTTTATCCCATATCCTGAGTGCAATTCCCTCATTTTTTTCTTTCCCCTTTACACAGTTTGACCATGGCTCTGAAGAGACTTTCTTTCCCTGGAGAGCTCCATCCCCTCACTGGGTGCCGCAGTGCAGTGGTGCTGCACGTCCCTGCTCTGGCACAGTGCAGGTTTGATGAGTGCAAGGAACATTCTAGAATCTCTTCTCTAAAATCCCTTCCCTCTCCCCACACTGCTCCCAGGCAGTTCTTGACTTTTTTTTTTTTTACTCTGTATCATTGAACTCTGTCACTATGGGCTCTCTCTGTCACTATATATTTTTAACCACAAATTGCACGTGTTTAATAATGCAAAGAAAAAGGAACTACAAGTGCAAAGTGTCCCAATTGATGTAATGGTGAATTTGGAATTCTAACAGCCATGAAATCCTTGCCAATAAATTATTCATATGTTTGCAATTTTCATTACACTTCATAAATTATTATGAAAACTCATCTTCTGTTCCAACATATTTCAATATTGTTTCCAGAATAGAGAATTACAGTATTTACAACCAAAATTACTATTAATGACAAACATTAAAATACATTTTAGAAAACCAACCCCATGTCCTCCCTCCTACACATCTATTTTTGCACTCAAATAATTCTGAATTATTGTGAGAATTTTCAGACATGAAAATCTGTTTCAGGCAATGGAATCTTCTGGTAACCTGAGGTTCAAGGCTCCTGTAACTTCTATTGAAATTACTAACATTTCATCAGCCTAAAATACAGACCAAGTTGCTGAAATATATCCATCCACTTTTGAAAACAGGAAGTGTTTTTTAAAGTAAACTTACCAGACATTTCTCAGCAAAGCACACAAACAAAATAAGTGCAATGATGACTGCAACAACTCCAAAGGAAATTCCCAGTTCTGCAGTTCTAAACAGAAGAAGAAAACACTAAAAAACCAAGTTTAAATATGGTTTTTCTTCAAATACCACTGAATAACAGTAACATCACACTGGTTATGGTTGCTCTGTTGCACAATCACAGCTTTAAGAGATTCTGCTCCTGATGGCCTGAGCCACTGCCCTGTGCATAAACCACATGGAAACTGCACTGCAACAGCCATGAAAAACAAAGGTGCCATACACTTCAGAATTATCCATCCTCTGCTTTCTTGGAGCTGTGACTAGCAGCTCAAAGCTGCCTCCTTGTAGCTCTACAGAAAAGGATCACTGAGCACAGTCCAACCAGCTAAATCCCATTTTCCTACTGCTCAGCGGCCTTACCGCCAACTGCTTTTATAAAATAGTATTTCTTAACTGACCTCCTCCCTGTGTGTACTAAGCAAACAAAATATTAAAGAAATACTTCTATTTTATTTTCATACTAATATCTTGGCTCTTATGCCAACAACATGAATGCAAATCCCTTATCATGGGGTAAATTAATGTATGTTTCTTAAATTTAACCCCTCAGGAACTCCAAAAAGTTCTGAAAAGAACCTCCACATGCATTTCACTTTAGCTGTTGGTTAATTTGAATTATAAATAATTAAAATACCAGCACTTACTTTGGCATGATAAGCATCTGGATCCCAAATATACAGAGGAACACAAAACTGGCACATGCAAAGTAACTCTTGAGTTTCAGAATAGGAATGGTGCGGTACTGAAACACAGAGAGAACAAAGCATCAGGGCCATTTCAGGGGTGCTTCTTCTTAATTTTATTACACTCTTGTGATGACACACATATACAAGTTTATACTGTATTATTAACAATGTACTAAAGCAGAACAAAAGAAGGCCACCACCAAAAAAACCCAATCACTTGAACATCTTTCAAGAAAACAGCCCAGGCCAAAGGATAATTTCCAAATTTCCAACCTAGAGGGAAATCCAGACAGTATATAAAACAGCTCTCCACAGATGCCCATGGTCCAAATCCTTATCAGGAAAGGACATACACAGAAGTAAACCTAAAGTGTATGTACAGACCTGTCACCCTAGTTTTTTAAGATTTTCTAGGCCATTCTTGTGGTGAACTTTCTCAGACGCTTTCTGTAAATAACTGATTGTTTTGTCTTCTTTTATGGAAGAGGAGAAAGTTGACAGACTGTTAGTTTGACCAGTGTCATTGGAGAGGTGTCACTATCACCCTCCAATCCGCTGTCACTTTTAGAAAACTGTAAATGTTAGAGTCAGGAAAATAAACGCTCTCTTTCTTCCTTCACCTTGAGAAGGTAGCGTGCTTGTGTTCTTTTGTGTTGTTTAGTGACACAGACCCACACCAGTAACTACATGCACAGCACAGTAAATTTAACAGCAGTTATTCAAACAGAAAAACTACACTGCACCTAACAAATATCAGCATTATATCTACCATGGAACAGCCACAGCAAACAAAGTGTTTTCATTATGGATACAGAAATTTTTTTTTCTTTCCTTCTTTAAATCTTATTACTTTTGAGGGAAGTCATTTATATAAAAAAATTATCAAACTCCCACTGACTCCCTTATGGCAAGAATTTGACTGCAGATTAGAGACAATCTTATTTAAGCTCAGAATTTTCATTCTCAAGGAAGAATGACCAGTTCAAACACTCCTGAAATCTGCTTTCCATTAGTTACCAGAAACCTCTTAGGAGGTCACCTCCAGAATCCAGTTTCAGAATGCAAAATTTCAAAAATATTCTTACACTGCTCTGAGGGGCAAATCAAAGACCAGAAAGGATTATTTTGCTCTTACCAACCTCTTTTTCAAGGCCAGGTTCTGCAAAGATCAGTGAGAATCCACAGAAGTCATCTGACCTGCCACACCAGGGACTGCAGCCAGAGAGAGACAGGGGTCACCAGGAGCACACAGGGCCAAGGACAGGACACAGAATCATCCTGCACCTGAGACCCACAGCCACTCCCAACACACTGATGCTTCTGCAAGGTCTTTATGTTTCATAGCAGAACAAAGCAGTAAAAATATAACATTTTTACTCATCTGACAGACAGATCCACAATACTCACAGACAGCAACATCTGCCAGCTACATGAAAAATGTAGCTCCAAACCTTCCTGAAGGCTAAAGAATAGGAAAGTGTAACAGCAGATGTTAGAGAGGGCTCACAGCCTCCAAAAACTTCCCCTAAATAACATCAGACTCCTATTAGGAATACCTGAGGTACAGCATTCCTAGAATTCTGATGGAAGAAAGAGTTTTTCTTCTGTAATTCAGTGTTTTAAGAATTTGCTAGGAATTTAAATATTGTATTTTAAATTAAAACAAAACCAAAAAAAAGAAAACTCAAGCCACCATCACTGCCTGTATAAGTCTGTTTTTAAATGCAAATTCACTGCCAAAGGAATTATCTGCCCCTGACAGACCATTTGCCTTCAGTGGACCAGACACTAAAGCAACTTTATTACCCCCAAAACTGTTTTGACTTTATATATAGTCTTTTGTTCAGAACAGCACCTCATCTCATGACACTTCATGTTTTAATAAAGAAAACATTGAACAGCAAGACTGATCACTGGCTTCTTGCTAAATAATGCAGTGACACTTTCATATTTAAATTAAATAATAAAATAGAAACTAAATAAAAACAAAGACCAAAAAAGGGGGCAAGACAAAAATCCTGATAACTTTATGCGTATATTTTATATGTAGGCTTAAATTGAGAATACTGGTTAATCCCAAAGAAAAGATGAAGAATAAATGAAAGTACTGCATACGTAGTTGAACTGAGGCCTTCAATGGTTGACATCATTTCATCATAAATATCTTCCTCTATCCTTCCCTTTTGAGATGAATTTCTGAGGATGAAAAGAAGTCTGTGTGACAAATGCTACTCAGAAACAAGTAACGGGTACAGAGCACACTTTCTCAGCACACAGTGGGGCAAGCCTCCAGGGAAAAGTTAAACCAGAATGCTCCAAACTGATTAAAAAATACACCCAGGAGCACTTTACTAAGCATTTCTCTAGTTACCCAAATCATGCATTTTTTCAAGAAGCATTTTAACAAACTGAGGGAACGTTCCACAAGTGAAAATCAGCTCCTTATTTAACTCAGTGCTATGGGTACCATTGACAATTCTTATCACATTGTAATATAAATTTGCTTGCGGCAACCCAGCAAGCAAAACAGAAATCTGAATGACTGGGGGGACAGTAAGAGCAGAATCTCCTTTTAGAGTCTGCTAACAATAACACACATGAGCTGAGAAATCTTCCAAAGGCCAAAGATTTAGTTTAACCTTTCTAAGGCAGGACTACCATACACACAGTGATGAATCAACCAAATGATCACATCCTTACAGCACACTGAACTGCAAGAGGAGCACAGGAGCACAAAAAAAGAGAAAACAAGGTACTTGACAAACCTATCAGAAGTTCTCTGGCGCCCAGCAGAACACAAAGGTATTTCCTAAATAAAACAGAAATTCAGAGTAAGTTACACATTCTTTGAATAGCAAACAGCTATGGAAAACAAACATCAAGAAACTACCAAAACCATTTTTATTCAGAAATAAAATAAATCAAGAACCATTCTCAAACAGAAATGTTTCTAAAAACCAATCCTTTCCAGTGATGTTTTCTGCTTTAACAAGCGAGAAGTGAGTGTTTTCTGACAAAAAAGATTGTTAGATCTTCCCTCTTATTTTTCTCTACACACCAAAATAATTAAGCAAGCACCAGTAGAAGCAAGCAGACTGGAAACCACTTCCACACATCTGAATGGATGCTTAAATTAAAATTTACTACAGCTGTGGCTCCAGGACCACACCTGACAGCATGCACATCTCCTGCTTTCAGAAAGGGAAGATGGAAGGAAAAATTAGTTTTCTTATATTTTAAAATCTTAAAAACCTTAAGAATTCTTGATGTTAAAAATTCTTTACTGATAAAATCCAGTTGCAAGGAGAGCGTGTGGAGGGATTATTTTCTATACATTTCAATTAAGTATTGAGTGTGTCCATCTGATTTTCTTAAAAAAACCACATGGACCAGGCAGGATCTCAAAATGGGAAAAATAATAGGGAAAATAGATAGTTTTGCTTTGAGGATGTACTATGATTATAGTGTGCTAGAGAGATTGGCAGTGTGAGAATGGTGAAGGTCTGACAGGAGGAGAAAGTCAGAAAGTCTGCCTTTTCTGACTGAAACAATCCAAGGAAAAGGCAACACAGCAGCAACAGCAATGCACTTCTGAGGAGAGCAGCCAGTATTTTTCTGTACCTATTCACACTTCCCCTTAAATGTTATTTCATTCATGATCTCAAATCATGTATTTCCACATAAGCTATGAGTAATAGCTTTCCATATAATTTTGCAACAAGAGGCTGGAGGGAGTTCATAAAATAGCACTTCTTAAGTTCTACTTTCTCATTGTTCATCTTCCCATGCTTTTCTCACTTTTGGCACCGAGGGGTTAGACACTGTCCTACAGCCCATTAGCTCACGGCTGGGAAAATCACAATTCCAGCATGGAAGCTGGCAGTGCGCAGCACTGCTGCCTAACTACAGAGAGCAAGGGACAGACACCCCTCAGCTGCGAGCACTGCACACCAAGGGTCAGAGCAGCCACACAGCCACCAAAGGCAGGTGTGGAGTGGCACCAGAGCAGTTTGCAGCACCCTGGTCACTGACCTTCCTGCGGCGGCCCTGCGAGCCTGAGCAGTCGCTGCTGACGCTCTCGCGGTGGCTCAGGTGCGCGAAGGGCCGCGCCGCCCCCCAGGACTCCAGGTACCGCGTCATCCGCACCGAGGCGCGCATCTTCAGCCCGTCGTTCACCCGCGCTTTGGGGACGTGGCTGTTTGAGAGGCATTGCTTGGACTGGCAGAAAGAAAACACGCCCATGGACAAAACAGAAATTCAGGCAAATTACAAAATACTGAAGCTCTGTAGTAGTTTAAGTAAGATTACACAAATCTCGCCGTTTTGTAGGGCTCTGGACACATCAGCAACATGTCAGCCAACCTCAATTTCTTTATCTCATTTAATTAAAGTGAGATAAAGCAAATCACAGCACAATGAATTGCCTCAGCTGCATTCACCAGACTAGGCTTGCAACACTGCAACAAACTCCAGGTTTATGTACAGTGATGCAAGGGCTCACAGGATCTTATGAACAGATAGAGTTCCCTTGCAGTCAGCACTACAGCAGGGGAAAAAGGTGCCAAACTCCTGAGCTGCTGGGGTGTATCAAAACAGTGGTTAGAAGATCCCACAAATTACAGACTCCACATTAGATTATATCTGTGTCACAGGCGCTGAGTCAGGCAGTACAGACAGTATGTACAGCAATACCCTTGCAGAACTACAGGATAAACCAAGACATCAATGACTGATAATTCTCTAACATTTCACAAGTATCTTCAAGGGAGCAGAGACCATTATAATATTCATAGGTCCTCATTCTGAGAATATGTGCTGTGTGCAGCTGGAGGGGAGGACTGCAGTATTGAAAAATATAACCAAGATTGAGTTCTTGCTAATTAAAAGTGGCTCTATGCTGTTCCTTCCTGTAGAGCTCAGGAAGGAAAGAAGTTTCTCATCTGCATTCTTTTTTCATTTGAAATATTTTACTCATCAACCACAAGCCAACTCCAAATAGCAATACTCCAGGTGTTTGTAGTTACCAAGCTCTAAGGGAGCAACCCACAGCTGCTAATTTCACACCCTGAATAGAAGGTGAATCTTACTTTTCAGATAGGGAGGAAGACGTCTGATGCTATTTTACAGGGAATATTTTAGCTGGAAGTGGCCACATAGTACAGGTATTCTTTCATTCCCCATCTTTTGACCTGGGTTTTTGAGACACTCCACACAAATACATAGTCAAATATGTGGTTTTACTCTAAGTGGGTCACGTAAGAGATTTCAGCATAACACTTATTACCTTCAATGTAATAGGCATGTCATAAAAAAGCAGGATGTGCTTTCATATCTGAACTCCCAAATCCAAGCTACCCAGGTGACTCACACCATGCTCTAATTCTGCTCCTGAATGAAAAAGCTGTATGCACCACAGAAACCTATGTACTTATGTGTGTATACACTTGAATAAATATATACGTTTAAAAACAAATACATACCCTTGGATCAACCACTAAGTAGGTTTTGATATTCATGGATTCAAGGTAAGGATCCCTCAGGTGTCCATTCCCTTCTTCTACTTCATAAGCCTTGCCTAGGTGATTTAATGTTGCTTCAGTGATGTGCACACGGCTGAGAACAGGAGAAAGAACAAGAGACCCAAACACTCACAGAAAGGTCACATTAAGCATTTCATTTACATTTCAATGGCCCCTGCTGACATTTCTGCTTTTCAGACATCCCCTGCTTTGGCAGCCAACTGAAAAATCCTGCCAGTACTTAAAATTATATTTGCAATCTTTTACTATAGTACATCATTCATAGCAAGTGTCCTAAAAAACACTTCCCATAATGAGATAGTATTGGTATAAAATTAAATTGGAATAAGCAGGGAAGTAAATGAAACAAGAAGAAATGTGATCAAAGGAGACCTGATGACTCACAAGACAGGCAGGCTCACAGGCAGGTTGTGAGAGCTGCAGGGAAAACTCATGAACAAAACACAAGCAAGCACTGCTTTGTGCTAGAAATGCATGAGGGTGGGGGGAGGCACAGAGTCTGGGGAAAGAAAACTGGGGAAGGTTTTTTGTTAACTCTGAGGAGAATTCTGAAAGTCTGCCTTTTCTGACTGAAACAATCCAAGGAAAAGGCAACACAGCAGCAACAGCAATGCACTTCTGAGGAGAGCAGCCAGTATTTTTCTGTACCTATTCACACTTCCCCTTAAATGTTTTTTCACTCAGTATCTCAAATCATGTATTTCCACATAAGCTATGAATAATAGCTTTCCATATAATTTCTCAACAAGAAACTGGAGGGAGTTCATAAAATAGCACTTCTTAAGTTCTACTTTCTCATTGTTCATCTTCCCATGCTTTTCTCACTTTTCTTTGGCACTGAGGGGTTAGACACTGTCCTACAGCCCATTAGCTCACGGCTGGGAAAAGCACAATTCCAGCATGGAAGCTGGCAGTGCGCAGCACTGCTGCCTAACTACAGAGAGCAAGGGAATCACTGTTCCATCTGCCTCTCCTTCCTAAAGCATAGGTTTGCATGAAGGTAACGTGTCCAAGACCTGAAAACTACTGGCTGTAGCTTCTAAGAAGGAGGAATAAAAACTTCCTCAGTACTTTTGAGGCCAACAGTAAGAGCTGAATTGCAGACGGTGCTGCTTTTACCTGTGTACTGGTAATTTTCTCAAAAAAAGTTTAATTGTTGCCTTGACTATACACTTTTGCAATTAAGGTGAACCTTCAAATCTGAAATTTTAAAGTTTGCTCTAAAGCATAATTTTCTTCCACAGAGACTGGGGCATTCTGGGGATGTCTGTGCCCTGAGCCTTAAAATACAGCTATGTGCTGCAGCAAGTTTCCTGTGCTTTTCCCTTTCCTCCAAAAAGCAGTACATTTACTCACTACCCACCATTCTGCATTTTACCAAGCTTCCTCTCCCCTCTCCCTCAAACCACACACTGTGTAGAACATTTCTGATCTTACTGCAAACTTCTCTTCCAGTTAGATGCCAGTGATCTCTCAGCAGTTACTAATTGCTCCCTGGGTTCCAGGATAAGCACATCACCAAGAGCTGCTCTCCCAGGCAAGCTGGAACACACACTGCTGCCCTTGCTGTGCCAGGACAGAACACCCAGCACCCTGTGTCCAGCTTCCCATGCTGACAGCAGAATAGCACGTGCTGAGCTTCCAGGCATTTACACATCAGAGAGAACTGGTCATAAATGCCTTTTTAGTTTTGGTTTTATGCTACTCCTTTCTGCTTTAGTAGTGTATTATGCTGTTAAGAATGTAAGTAATTTTTAAAATCACAAGGAAGATGAACAAGGTTACTCTGATGCTGGACAGAAAATACTTTGAAAGCTAGAAGCTTTCCTGCATCCCTTCAAAAGTCTTTAGAATTCCTTCATTCACAAAAACTCAAGATAGATATGCTTCTTATTTTAAACAAAACCTCTGGCTGGCTCCTAATGGCAAAACTGCTTCCAAAGGAGCAGGACCAGCTGACATTGGACCAAGGAATCCCCAAAAAATAATTCCTTGCAGAGTAGGAAAATAATACAATGTATCATTTACATAGTGAATAATACCCCTTCCACCCTGTCAGGCTCTGTCTTCCACAAGTGGAAGGTGTTTCCCCGGCCAGTTTTGAAACACAAGATAGTGAGTACTACACAGCTGTAGGTAGAGGAAGTAATAAGGAAAATACTTCCAGATCAGCATGACAAATTAAACCAGCTTAATTCCTTACCAGTTTATCAACTGTAAACCTGACAACCATACAGGAATAATCAGAGTTTTCAAGATTAGGCAGAGGTCCTAAACGTGACTAACAAAGTGTGGGTTTGTGCCATATTCAGAGTCATGCTGTTTGTTTTACCAACAAAAGAAACTTTACGACTCTGTACTCTTGTTTAATCACACTGAATCAACACATTAAACCCTTCAGCCTGGCTGGTGGTGTAACTGTTAACCAAGTTCCAAGTACCTTTCTTTCTGTTTCAGTCACCAATGCAACAAAGTATTTTGATATTTATAACCTCTTATCACTTAATAAACCCACTTTAATTTTTAAGTCACAAGCATACACCTAAAAGCTGTCTGAGGTACACAAATAATAAGAAAAGCTATAACATCACTGGTTAGAAACACTTACTAAAAGAAACAAATTTGCAAAAACTACCACGACACAAAAAAAATAATGGTCTCATTTGGGAATGAAAAAAGAAAAAGTCCTATAATGGCCCTTTTTAGTGTAAATTACCAAAATAGGAATGAAAAAAAGAGGGTTTCTTAGATTATTTCTAATCCTTAACTTTAACTTAGAAAGCAGGAAAAGAATATACTTTCCTAAACGAAGAAAATGAAAATGTGGGTGGTTTTGAAAAACATTTATATTTGTTCTGTTCAATCAGTGTCTTCAAAAGGCTACAAGAGACCAGCCTCAGCCCCAATGAACAGCAGCACATGGCAAGCTGTAGCTCAGCCTCAATCCTCCCATGCAGTACCACTCCCTTCCTCCCTTCTGCCCATGGCAAATGCACAACAAACAACAGATCCAGACTCTCCTTGCTGGGATACTCCCCATCAGGGTGCATTTTAATTTCTGAGTTGCTTATGAGGTTTGACTGGTGAATATAGAGCTGACATAAATCAAGTGGAGCGGATCGATGCATTAGCGGAAACACTGGGTAAAGACAGCTTGCCCTAGTTGACCTAAGGAGCACAACTGTTCTCTGACTAAACTCACAGACGTAGAATTACCCCTATGTACAGCGTGGATTAACTAAGTCAACATAATGCACATGTTTCTCCCATGAAGGGACAGTCAAGAAGCAGCCTGTTGCCTAAGAATAGAATTTTATAGCTCACTGAAAATGCAATCAGAAAATACGAACATTTTACAGCTCTGCTAAGTACACATCTGTCCCATTTCCACCAGCCCGGGTGAGGAAGTGACAGACCCGGGGCTGCGCCAGCCCGGCTCAGAGGGGACCCAGCCCCGGCCCTGCATGGAGGGGACCTGGCACAGAAGGGACACGGCCCCAGCCCCGCGCGGAGGGGACACGGCCCCAGCCCCGCGCGGAGGGCTCTCGCTCACCCCGGCACTCCGGCGGACTCCATGCGGTTGGCCAGGGACACGTCGTGTGACCACACGTCGTACTGCCACTTCCTGAGGCCGATGACCCCGCACAGCACGTTCCCGGAGTGGATCCCAACCCTCATGTTGATGTCCACGCCTGTGGCTTCTCTCACCTGCCTGGGGAGGCATCAGGGGTCAGAGCACACTTGTCATTTCATCTCCTCCCTCCTGTCTCATCATACACTTGGTGCAAAACTTACAATCAGAACCATGCAACTACAGCCAATAAATACACTTTGAATGTTGACAAGAAAACAAAATACTTAATTCAATATCTCAAATCTCAATATCTGCACAGTATCTGTATTTTAATCAGCCTTCTGTGTAACACTTACTTTATTGCTTCACACATGTCGAGCCCCATTTTAACACAGTTCCTAGCATGAACTGGTAAGGACACAGGCAGGCCTGACACACAGTAGTAACAGTCTCCCAGGATTTTTATTCTCATGCATTCGTTCTCCTGCAAAATTACACCAAACATTTTTAACAGGAAAAAATTAACTGCAAGTAGGCTAACAGCTCCAAAGGCTCTGGTTTGAGAAAGTCAGGCTGTGTTCACTCCTTGTTGAAACAAAGCTTACTTATTCTGCCCCATGTCTGAATGCCTGGACATTGCTCACTGGAGAAAACAAAAATGACCACATTTCTGAAATAAAAACCGTCTTGTTAGTTTCTTGCCTTTTTCTTGGAACTGTGTGAAACTGAAAAAATCATAAAAAAATAAAACCGTCACAATTTACCATCTAAAAGATGAAATCTACTTATCTATCTTTTAATCTTCATCTGAATTATGGGCAGTTTTCCCTCTATTTTTACATAGCAGCCTCATAAGTAACAGTGTGAGGTGTCATAAAACCTCCCAGCACTGAGGGAAAACTTAAAATGGTCAGATGCCCAACCTGGTAGTTGTGCAGATGCAAAATGGGTTTTTTGTTATTTCAAACATGACTGAAGAGGAAGCTGGGACACACTACTGTTTGCTATTGCTAATAAAAACCCACAATACTAAATGGTAGCAAAATATTTTTTCTTAACTGTGCAGCAGAGCATACTGCTGCCAATGTCTGGCAGGACAGAGCAAAAAGTCTCTGATACTGTCTTTTGTGAACACTTTACTGAAGAATTTTAACTACAAAGGTTGCAAGCAAGCCAGGGCTAATTCTGCAAGGCTGTGTAATGTTTGATGAGCAGAGATGGCTTAATTTGGGCCAGCCAATAGCTCCAGCTGTTCAACACTACCTGCTGTGGGAACACAGTTCCTAAATCAACTCCAAAATCAGCCCAAATATGTGGCGATTTCCCAAACTGAGCTGTTCTCCCTCATCAGTTAAAGGCTTAGGGAGCATCCATCATTGTCCACACCTTAATCCACCCCAGTGGGTTCTGAGCAGCGCCACAAGTGACAAGCTCAGGGGAATCAGCAGGGAAAACCAGCCCTGGATTAGAGTGGCTGCACTTCAGCATCCAGCTCAGTGTCCAGCTTAGACATCAGTTTTTATTAGGTAAATTGGAGCTTGCAAGATTTGTACATTATGGAAAAGATGACAGAATACTCCCTGGCAGAACAAAAATAGCACAAAAAGCAGGAACCTCTTCTCACAGCTCAACCACAGAGTTGCAAAAGACCTTGACTCACTAAATCCAGACATTTCAGTGCAATTTGCATACAGCAGTGAGAAGTTGAAACTCATCACTCAAAAGCTATAATTTTTTTTCTATTTTTCTGTCTGCAAAACAGTTACAAAACTTTACCAAGTGTGTTTAACCTCAGCTTGTACTTCAGCATTAAAAGAAATTTTGCCATTTGTCAACTAAGATGACAGAGTAAGTTATGTCTTTATAGCTGCTTCACAACAATACAATTGCAATAAACATAGCAAAACTTTTATTTGCCAGTACCTAAACACTGAATTCAGATAAATGCAAAAATTAGCTGTGTAATTTAGTCAACAATATTACTAGCATCTTAGTCAGGTTTTATTCAATGATATATTTAAGAATTTATTCAGTGACATCCACAAAGGTTTAATTACAGCAATTTCACTCCTCTGCTACATTATTCATTTCAGAGTTTTCCAACTTTTTATGACAAATTTTTAGGATTGCACAAACACAACATACAATCATGTCGGTGATACAGTCTCTGTAATCTAAGAACTACAAACCTGAGTTTGTGATTACTGCTGCAAAAGATTACCCTCAAGCACCTGTAAGTGGTAACAATTCCTGCTAGGCTGAAGGGTCAGTATTGAGGGTGTGTCTTAACAAGGACAATTTTAAACTACTCCCCAGCCTTACACTTTTTTGTCAGGATCCATTCGTAACAGGAAGCTTTCTTTAGTTCACTCCTGAGCTAAAGAACTCTTTGCCTGATGCCTCTGAATTTATGAATTTAAGTGTGTGTCTGAGAGTTTTCCATTTGTGGAGTCAAACAACCCTTCGAGATGAACACAGCAGAGCTCCTCAGTGGAGTTTGTACACAGAACCTCCCACAGCCCTGCTGCAATCCCTTACCACCATCAGACAATTTCCCAAATGATACAGATAAACCTCCACACCCAAGAACTGGAATTACAGTAGCAACTTGCTACATTTCCCATTTTTGATTTACATTTTGTTTTAATGTGATTTTGCCAGTTAGCTTTAAAGCAAAAGCAGTTTTGCCTTCCTGACTTGAGGACTAACACCCAGCTGCCTCCTGTTGTGCAAAAAGACTTCTTTTTCCAAAGGCCTTTATCCTATAGCACAAACTGAAAACCTACCTTTGCAATCTGATCAAACTTTCCAAAGAGTTCATTCAGCATCACTACGAGTTCCTTAGGAGAGCAGTCACTGGCAAGGCGAGTGAATCCTACAATGTCTGCATAAAGAATGCTAGACAAGAGGAAAAGGAAAAAGCAGAGAAAGTGAAATATGAAGATACATCAATTTCACAGTCAGCATAACTACTGAAATGCATTTAACAGAAAACACCTCTCTCCTCTTTGGGAAACAACTCCAGCAAAAAGGGTTCAAGTATCTCCCCTGATTTAAAAGACAGCACACCAGTTCAACACATGTTATCTTCCCCCAGCAGGAAAGAAGCTCACTTCAGCCTCAAAGTCTGCCTTCAAATTTTAATTTCACTGGACCATATGTACTGATAAAAATCAGAAGTTTAAATCAATACAATTATTCCCGGGGCTTCCACTCACCTAACATTTTGGTGCCTTTTGACATATAGGCTGTGGAAGTTGTTGTCATGCATCTGTCTGTTATCATTAGTTTCCTTCAGTCGCTCAATGATTGCCAGCTTCATTTCCATAGAGATATGGGCAGGCAGGATGGATAAAAGCAAATTTTCCTAAAATGTGGGGGGAGGAACAATTGTGCAAAATTATTAACACAGTAAGTTTGAAACTGCAGAACTCTACTGACTGCAAGAAAGCATTAAAAAAAACCATAACAAAATGGTTTAAACCATGTCTTTATTCAAATAGTTTTTGAGTAATGCATGTCAGGTTTTCCAGAAGACATTTTTACATTGCTGTTCTCCAAATTATTGATTTCACATTTATGTTGCATATTTTTTTCTTTTGATCCTTGTGGCCTAGGAGTGACATTCCATTGTAACCATGAAACACACACACACAAAATGTCAGTATTCAGTACTATATTTTCTGGATAAATTATGTTTTATTTTGTCCCCTGATGTCAGTGTTATTGTTATTGGCATTGTCTGATAAAGGTTCTGTAAAAGCTTATGTTTTGTACCTAGCAGTCTATTCAGTATTAAAAATACCTGTAAATTCTCAAATGCTAGAAAAGCAGCAATAGATACAAAAATGTCAGCTGCATGCTGCTATGGGTAACCTGAAGCAATGCCATTGAAATGAAGCCTTTTGAACTGAGAGAAACAGACTTCTCCAAACCCACTTCCATTGTTTGACTATTCCGGGCACTTTTTTACATTGGCTCTCACTCAAAAGCCCATTCTTCAAAAAGACCCTGGTAAGTTGCTGGGCAGAAGAGGATGACAAAAAAGAGAATACTTTGAGTGAGGAAAGGCTCTCCCACAGCATTTCCTCTTCCATCTCTGCGGTGTGGAGCAGCTACAAGAAGGAACTTTTTCAGACAAAATCAACAAGATTAACACATTGTGCAGCCAAGAAAAATGCTAAATGCTGTCCCCTGGGACCAAGTCCTCGCCCCCATTCCCTGGCTGCCCAACAGCCCTGTTCAGGCAGCAGTGAGCTGCCAGGGTTGTTTAACCAGTGCCTGCCCCCAAGAAGAAATACCCTGGGATCACAGTGGGAAGAGACAGCCCTTGAGCATTAAGCACTCGTCTAGGCGAGGTATAGGCAGCAATTCAGCTTGAGGTTGATCCCGGAACTAGCAACACCTCCTTTCCTTCACCTACTGTTTTGGTACTAGGAGAGTCAACCTGGGAAAGAACTTAAACTGACAGCCGAATCCCAGGGAATGTAACAGGGCCGTTGGGGTGCTGACACATCACACAGCTTTCAAGGAAGCAGTGAGGAACTCTGAACTGCAATTCTCACATCTTTTTCACAGAGAAGTGGGTGGCAGAAAGGATGCTCAGAATTGCCTGACAAATTGCAACATGGTTGAAAAGAAAGCCCTCCGTAGACTTAAGAACATTTACACTTCAAACAAGCAACCAGTAAAACAAACAATCCCAAAACCAAAATCCTGAACACCCATGGAAGGGAGCATATTGCCCAGGAAATGAGAGCACACTGCCTTGTAAGGTGATCAGAGGCTTCCCCAGCAGCTGCGTGGGGACATTCTGGCAGGGCTTTCATGCAGATTTGTCATCTATCTCACAAGATTAGCATCAGAGAACAGACCGCACTAGCAGTGTGGCATTTTCTTGTTCCCGGTTTGATCAGGGCAGTCACTTTTCAGCCCCTTCTTTTTATCTAATAACTGGTGGGCAGAGAACATGATACACATCAGCCTTGTAGAGCACTTCTTAACCCTATTTATACCAGGAAAGGTGCTCCAGTTTCAGCTTTGGTATCTCTCTACCAACCTTCCTCAGTAAGAAATTCATGCTTGTTTATTTGAATACCACTGGAGTTTATGGGAATAAATATTTTAATCTGTGATTTCTTTTTCTCCCTTCACATCCAATTTTCTCCTTCTAGAAAAAGAAAAACGGTTTGTGAGGCAATAAAATATAAGAATAAATAATACTTTAGAATTCATTGCAAAAATATGTGACCAAGGGAACCACAAAACTGCTAGAATTACCTTACAAGAAATTTCAGGGAATTAAGGATATGTCCTCAAGTTATCTTAGCCAGTCCCAGGAACACTTTATTCTAGGAAAAAAAGAACTAAAAATGACTGGCAATTACATTTCTGTTACAAATACTGTGATTTTCATGTAGACAAGCCCCAGAAGACAGCTTCCTCCCTTTAACTTCCTTCTTTTGTTATGAATGGCACAACTTTTATTTTTGACACTAGGAGGGTATCTCAAAGATTGGACCAAGCCTTTCAACATGGATTAGTCACCAACCTTATGAATTTATGCAGACTTTGGAAATGAAAACAAGCAACTCATAACATGAGCTAGCTCACTCACTTGCTGCCTCTTTTCAATCTTCAGTTTCATTCGGACCTGGATGCACTTTAAGGTGTATCTGTACAGATCCCACGAAGCAACCTGCATTTGGCGTTTGTGAAATGCACCCATCAAGTTGCCACAAAGGAAAATTACAGCATTGGCAAGGAGCTGCACAAGAAGAGAAATATTTACCTACTGCAGGGCAGTCATTGATACTTCACTAACACACATATTAGTCCCATAAAACACAGTATATCCCAGACCATGTCTCATTTCCCCTTACCCCATCCCATAACAAATCGTTGTTGCTATTAGCCAGGATGGACCTGGCAGACACAATCTGACTATCACAATCACAATAATGAAACAGAAAATGCTATGCTATCATTCAACATTTACTTGCAGGCACCACAGTTTGGTTTGTGGAAAAGCAGTGCACAAACTCCTGCATCAGCATGCTGTGTGGAGCCTGGCACATGCCTGTACGAAGGAGCTGGGGTGCTCCTGTTAATGAACACACCCTGTTAATGAGTGCTGGAGCCCTGAACGCAGCAGGCTGCACTCCCAGCCCCTCTGGCACCCCAGGGCAGCAGTGGCCCTTTTGATCCACCCTGTGGGCAGTGCCTGATGAAGGTGGGTAGACCCACCTGAAGGAGCACAGGTTGGGAAGAGTGACTGTGACTAAGCTAGGCATGTTTTTAACAGCTTAGTTTAAAAATTAATTTAACAACCCTGCTTTTTCCACTTAGGTCAGAAAAACAAAATTGCACTGTATATTTAAAAATTTGCAATTTTACAAAAAGCCCAAGGGTTTTTGGGCCCAAGCTCCAAATCCACGAACTTGAAACATCATTGGAACTTTTCTTAATAGAATAGTTATGCCAAAAGCAAAGGGGAACTTGACTAGAGTATTTCATTATGTAACCAAGTTATTTCCTTACCTGAAATGGAATGCGTTCCTTATTTCCTTGAGACGTTACACTTACCACAGTTAAAACAACAATGTGGGAGAGAGCAGAAACAACACTAATTATGACAGCACCTCTCATCCCAAAGGGCAGCATGGTATAAACTGTGAAGATTATGAACAGAAAGAATGGCACCTTTGGAAAGAAATAATAAGAAAGAACCATACATACATGTTATTAGGTAAATGTCAGAAATCACTACAGAAACAGGAGCAAAGCAGTGAGATTCTTACTCAATTTCAGGCTGAACAATTAGATACTGATGTTTCAAAAGACAGTTAAAACCATAAGGACAGTGGTAGTTCTAAGAGTTTTGAGGGATTAACGGCTATAGGTTCATAGACAGGATGGGTTAACATGACATATCACCTATAATTTTTTCACTTGTCCTTTCCCTTTATCCTGAACTTATCCTTTATAGCTGGAGATGCACTTTGGATGCACTTTGTACTCACACATCAGGAACAGTGTGTTGCAAGGCTAGCAATACTGAATAGAATCAGATTTCTCACCTCTTGGAAGATATTTTTCTAATTTTAACATCACCCAGTCACATGTGTATGTTTGCTTCATGTTTGATAAAAAACAAAAATCCAACCAATACTTCCTGGTCCTCCCACAAGAGAACAACCTTTATTACCACTAACCACATATTTAGCTGCACACCTTTTATAAAATGCAGAACTGAACTGCTCCAGATCAGTGGGAAGGTTTGTAAAACTTAAATTCATATTTATAGACTTGTTACAATTGTCAGCTTATATATAGGGAAACTAACAGCCCTGATCAGAGGAATATATGGCAGCATTCCTGGCTCAGCTCCATCTCATCACAGCAACTAAATTGTGCCATTTCAGACAAGAGCTTCCTTCGAGGAAGTCTCAAGGTCCAGTCTGCCCTTAAATATTTTCCCAGAATAGATAGTTTGACTGGGACAGCAATAATCAGACAAATAGGCAAATAAAAGTTTTCATTCAACAAAAATGTTTTTCCGTGTACATCTTACTACTTTAACTGGAGTAAAAACATTTTTTCTGCCATATTTGCAACCCCCATCACACAATGTTCTGAATGCTGTGTGATAGTTTAAGAAGCACAAGTAAAGGATGGACAAGCAAAAGCCATACCCCCATTTAAACAGTAGCTTTAATTAGTGATAAATTCATAACTTGAGGTGAAATTCTGAAATAAATCTATTCACTTTCACAGTAGGGCATCCTTTTATTTAAGACTTAAAGTCAATATGAATGAATTATTACCACATGACAGCACCACATTGGCTTGCAGCACTGAAAGCAGCAAAACCAAATCGTGCTTTGTTACACATTTGCATTTATAGTTAAGATCAATACATTTAGGGGTGGGAGGGTGGTTCCTAAGGTAATAGGCACTTCCATAAGTTAAAGAAAACTGAACAGCAACTCTAAACATACAGTGCTGGATGCAGCCCATAATACAAATCAGATTTGGGTTGTTTAACTGTAATTTATATCTTTCATTATTCAAATAAAGAAGGGAAGGGGCAGAGTTCATAAAACAAGATAAAAACTAATTAAAACTCTTCTGCTTGCATTATGAGATCTTAGGAGGAGTTTCCTATGAATTATGATATTTTTGGCTTCATGAAATCACCCATCTTCTGATCAGAGATAGCAAGCAATGAAGTTTAGCCACACCCAGCAATGCCAGGATGTGTCATTAATCCTTATTGTTCACTTCACCTCTCTCACTGACTTAAAAACCTGCTCCTTAGGGCACACCCAGCTCCGGAGTCCTTTATACATTTCTTGAACAGCTCTTTGACCCAATAAATTAACAAAGCATGTATTATTAACAAAAAAAAAAATGTCAGAGATTAATTCATAGTAATTAAGATTTAGTAAAAATCCTAAATAAAAATCCAATTCATTACTAAAGATGCAATTCCCACATAGGTTTATGCAATTATCCAATTTTTTCACTGAAATGTATTTTCACTATAATTCAGAACACCAACTAAAATTTACTGCAACAAATCAGTGAAGCCAGATTTTAAAAGTTAACCTAAATCTCAGAAGAGTTATTGCACAGTTACAACATCCTGAAACACAGAAGCACATGAACACATCCCCAAGTGACCACCAGCCCTATGAATGAGCACAGCACACCCACCTGCTCCCACAGCTGATAATCACTCCCTGTTTCAAAGAGGGAAACGTATCCCACGGTGAGGAAGCAGAGCCAGGCCACGAGCCCGAAAAGCGCCAGGCAGCGGCGGAGCAGGGACTCCATGCACAGCAGCAGGTACGTGAGCGCAAACACGGCCAGGGCCGCGCACACCGCCACCAGGAACGGCAGGTGGGAGCGAGCCTCCTGCAAGGCAAACAAGGGTTACAGCTGCTACAAATGGCCCCTTCAGAACAATGAAAGATGGCAACTGTCCCCTTCAGAAAAAGGAAAATCTATACTGCCCTGGAAACAGCTTGGACACGTTTGAAATAAGTTAACCCGGGTTTTTAAGTAGACCAGCTGCGGCAGCATGAACATCTTCTGATATTCACACTTACAGAGCTAATATAGTAAATACTATTATAGACACTCATTCTACCCTGTTGCCCTGTTCTTCTAAGTTCTTGTGATGTTTACATTTTTGTCGTGGAGTTTCTCACACACTTTTCATGTAAATAATGATTGTTTTGCATTCCTTTATGGAGGAGGAGAAAATTGATGGACTGTTGGTTTGACCAGTGTAGCTAGAGAGGTAGCAATTTCATCCCCCAATCCATGGTCACTTCTGAAAGTCTACAAATATTGGAGTTTGGAAATAAACTGCCCTCTTTTTACCTTGGACATCTCAGCTTGTGTGTGTCATTCATTACACGTCCTATTGTGACACTACCCCAGTTCCACTGCTGTTGTTTTCCAAACTAGCTTAAAAAGCAAACCCCAAACCACTAACTTGTAACTACGCTGCATCTGTAATGCAGATGTACCCAAAGAAATGGATTTAGAGTTCAAACTTTGCTAAAGTGGAGTGTAACAGTGCTCCAAGTTTCACAGAAGATAAATTGTTAAAAATAGTGTTGCTACTTTTCTTCCCTTCCTAAGAAATAATAGGTAAAAGGGATAAAAGTGCAATTGGTAAGATTTGATTTGCTGCTAAGGAGAGACTTGAAGACCCTTTATCATGAAGCTGTTTGGAAAGCAGAGTTAAAAGGCAATGAAGGATTATAACAGCTACTTTATTACATTTTTACAACATTATCTTTAAATCAACTCTTCTTACCAGCTGTCAGCTGGGCTCATGCAACACCAAATTTCTTTACAAAAATCAAATTACACTACATAACAAAAAAAATCTTTAAGCTGCATCTGTTTTATGCCTATAGGATCACTGCTCTTTGCTAACTAAATATTGATTCCACTGATCCACTGATCACCCATTGTACTGGGAGGTTCCTGTTGTGTTTTTATTTAAAAAAATAATAATTTTGAAAAAAAGGAAATTAACATCTGCAAATCTTTTAAGAAAAAAATAATCTCAGGAATAACCTGATGAAAAGCCAACAGGTCACCGTAATATGAGAAATGCAGGACATTTTAACTTCTGCTCTCGTTCCTTCCTTGGCCCTTTTAGTACTTACTATCATAGCTAGCATTCAATGCAGATCAGGATTTGTTCTTAATGTATAGAAAGGAAAAACAGTCCTTACAGTAATTGTGCAGGTGCCTGACAACCTCTCCTCTCTTCGTATCCTTTAAAAATCATACACAGTAATACATGCACAGTTACTTGATATCTTTCAGCGCTGCAACTTTGATACCATGAGGCTCAAAATATTATATAGCCAAAAAGGTTCAGAGTGCTGTCAGAGCGACTCCTTATCCTCCCCGCAAACACAGAGCACACACAAAAGAAGTTTACTCACAGCAGTAACAAAGAAGATGATGATCAGAGTAGTCCAGAAGAGGATGGCGATGAAGAGCAGCAGCAGCAGGAGGGGATGCTGCTGGCTGGTGTAGCGGTACTTCTCGTAGAGCGGGTCCGATATCCTGCCCTCATCACCCTCGTTGAAGAAGTATTTCCCTTTAGCTGGCATCTTCTCCCCGGCTGGCTGCTATTTCTGCTACTTCTCTCAGTTCCCAGTGCACACAATGACACAGCTGAAGCCACTGCTTCAAAGAGAAGTTTTGTCGTTTGACTGCTGCCTCTGTGATCTTCAGGCACACCAAGTAACCCACGTTCTCTGATTTTACATCTCATGAGCAGCAAATTCAGATTCCCAATGCAATCAAAGGCAAGAGTTAGCCTCCCCAAAACCACAGGCAATTCATCATCAGCACTAAGAATGAAGCTCCAGATCAACTTGCATTGGTGCAGACAGGTGTTTTTGGCATCAGGTTATTTTAATTATTACTTTGCAAGTCTCAAACTCCTTTCCATAAGGTTGAATCTCACTTCCTGGGATGAGCCCTGCAGAGAGACAGGATTAGTAAATTCATAGTTAATCATACACAATGTTCCTTAAACTTTCCTTGAACTTTCCACCTGCATGCTGTGACCAGTGAGCAAGAGCTGCGTGCTGTGGTGGGTGGGAGCCCAGGAGCCTCGTGCGTGGGCAGTGTTCACCAAGCGCTGCTCTGCTCACCCTGCTCTGGCAGCTCAAACATTTTCATGTACAAGTGTGCTACATGGGGCTTTTCCTTCTGAGCAAATGACACAGCTCCTGTGAGCGTGTTGTGGAACTGAATGCTCACAGCTCTTTTGAAGTATGCGTATATATAATCTTTAATCACAATACACTTGGCATTCCTTCTCAAAACATGCATCTTAAAAATTAAGAAATCCTCTTTTATAAATTTCACACTTTAATTAAGGCATAGCAAAATGAGAAAAGAATACAGCTGTCCAAGCCAGAATTCATTAAACTTTTTTTAAAGATACTTAACATCTAGTTCTGTACATTTTATTCCACTCTAAATAATACTGTTTCCAAAGCAATACATGTGTTCTGCTAACAATGAATATTAAGGAATAAACTGTATTGTTCATTTCTAATGACCAGCGTTTTTCAAATATGTTCATTAATATAGTTCATTCAATGCCAAGAGCCATAGAAAAGAAGCACAGGGATGTGATGGAGGGAAGCATGAAAAACAGGATTTTGTAAGTCTTATTAAAACTTGATAACAGGACCACAGCTTCTTTGCCACTTGACTGCTGTCACCATGGTGCCCAAGGCCACTGCTCCAGGGAGAAAGAAGCCACTAAACCTCACTTCTTTTTTTTCCTCAGAAAAGCCAAATCCCAGCCAGTTACTTTCAAAAACAAAATGCTTAACTGCACACACACATTCAGACTGCTTTCACACTAAAAGCAGGAAAAAGTTTCAGAAACTATAGTGAGCAATTCTGCCTCTGGTAAATAGAGCCAAACACTAACATCCTATCCAATTATTAATGATCAAGCAGGCAAAACCAGATATATCAACAGTGAGACTGGATCAAAAAAAATCCTGTACTTTTGCAAGATAAGAAACTAGAACTTCTTTCCAGAGTACCCCCCAAACTTGGATTAATCACAAAAAAACCCCCATATTGCATCACTCTTACTCAGTAATACCCAGAATAAACTGACATTTATATTAACATATTTATATGTATATATGGATAATAAGCAAATAAAATTGAATCTATCCCATTTATAGTTAATGGTATACCTAATATCTCACCTGTACTGGTTATTACTGAGCTTTTCATCATAATTAAAATCCTCCCATTTCTCACTTTAAAAAATTCTTTTGGTACTCACACCATTTGCATGTGCACAATAATGCTCTTGAAAAGAAGTATGAATCTCAGAAACCACTGACACTTAAAGGAGAGACAAAGAAGAAATTGAAACATTTGCATCATGTTTTACTGCATTTTCCAAGTCAAAGGTAACTGCACAATTACTTCACTTGGGCGTAAGCCAGTCTTTCCTGAAGAAGAAACTCTCAGATGGTGTGCACAGGGGCAAGTACTTCAATCTGAATTTGTCTGTCAGTAACAAAGACAACACACTCCAGACAGGGGGAAGGTTTGGCCTCTGATGCAGCAGAGAGGCAGACAGCTCATGAAACAGCCTGAGGAATTCCTTTACCATGGGGCTGGGAGTGCAGGAACTCACTCTGCCTGATGTGATGACAGGCTTGCTGTCCTAGTTCCTTCTAAAAGTGTATTTCAGATCAAAACCAATTAAGATCTTCTTTAATATACTTGCAGAAATATGATTTTGATGGTAATTTTTATGATAAATATGTATTTTGAGAGGGAACTTTATTTTTCCAATTAGCAGAATCCATTTTCAAAAAATAACTATTAATTGCTAAGCAGCAATAAATTCACAATTATGTGGAACAAATTATCCTGTCTTGGGCTACTTTAAAATTAAAGTCCAGGAAAAATTACTTCACAGCTTGCTTTCTGTAACTTCTCCTGACTATGTCAATGAAAAAAGAGTACCAAGAACTACATCTATTCTACAGGATTATACTGGGTGGCTGTGGTTCAGTTATCTGATGCTCAAAAAATGAAAAATGGGTGCAGTGTCAGCTTGGCACTCTCCCTGAATATTACTGAAGAGTTTTACAGGGCAGTAGATGGAAGAGACATGTCTTTTCAATAGCCTAACCCATTTTAATTAAAAAGAGATTGATATCTCATTGATTTTCTTCTTCCTGGCTGATCTCTGTAGATATGCACTGCAAGTAATTATGAATGACCCCTGGTTCATACAATTTTCTTCTCAGAACTCTACCAGGCAAAGAAACTCCCCAACTGTACTGTATGATTTACCAAGAACCCATAATGCACCACATAAATGCTACTTTGAGGTAAATAATTCTACTCCAAATTAGTTTCAATTTGCATCCCATGTCCCACTGCCGCTACCACCTCCCTTTTTAAAAATCCCCACTTTTTGTGTCCTTCCTCCTTTGAATTTTTTCCAACAACCTTCTGGAATTACAGAAGGTAGATTTGAGAGAGAGAAAAAGATTTTGTCATGGGTGGTATCACACACTGGGAAAAACATCAACTCAACATGCTCCTGTTTATATATTTAAGGATCATGTGAGCACTGTGCACCACAGCATCACTTTTACTCTTTTTGGTCATTGTTCCTTGAAGATTTGCTGTTATGACACAACAGGAGAGGCGTAACCCTGAAACAGCAACAGGCCACAAAAACCAAAGAACACTCCCAGAAGCACCAGTGGCAAACACACTGAGCCAAATAGGGACTGGATCTGGGCTGTTGCCATAAATCCACAAAGCTCTGATCAGCAACTTATCAAGAAAAAGTCCAATTTCTTCAGAAGCCTTCATTGTGTTTGGATGAAAAAGAGAAGGAATTGTCACCCAGGTCAGGATCTATAAGAAGCAACCCTGGCAGTGGGCGATAAAAACACCACTGAGAGCCTAAGGGAGCAGCCACCAAACACACCAATATGATTTAGTCACATCTGTGCGAGCTTCATTTGCAAGCCAATTAACATGAAGAATTTTGCCCAGTGACTATGTAAGAACACTGGACATGTGAGAGGCAAAAAAAAAAAACAACTGGACAACAGAGTGCCTTCCAGAAAATGATCCAGAACACCTATTACCTTCCAAATCTACTGTGTTTCAGTGGGAACAAGGATGTGCTCAGATTCAGCACCAGAACCTCTTCTAGGTAAGTACTGGGCAAGACCTGACAAAAGCACAGCCCCCTTTCACCTGCAACCAAAAAAGACAATATTTCTATCTTCCACTCTCTGCACCCTCCTCCCACCCTCTCACTCGCACACCAGCATGGACAGACAGCCAGTGATCACATCCTATTCCCTTTCTCTTGGGAGAATTATTCACAGCAGCTCCTGACCAGGTAAGAGCCCTTCCAAACATAATCCAAGTATGTTGGAGTTCTGTTTTTAATTTCAAATCTCCCGATATATTCACAAGCAAACACAGCCACAGTAATCACCTGGATAACTTATAAAGTATTTTTTCTCTTAGTTGTTCATTTGCCGAGAACTCATGACTTGATCACCCAGAGCCGCCTGGTTACCAAAGAGCAGCATCTGAAATATTAAAACAAACCCTAATAGCAAGAACCAAATTAATCTATATGAATTGCCTTATTCCTCTCAATAACTTCTGTATAAAAGCAAGCACAGCCACTTTTTTTCATCTATAACTGCTACAGAACCAGACAGACAGTACAGTTTTTATTTCCATTCCATCTTTTGTTTCACACAAATAACAACAGTGTTTCTGAAATTACTTTAGCAATTTCCATGACTAGAATGATTGCTGACTGTAATTACCCATTAGCAGATACTAAAAGGGAATCAGGAATCTATAAACATGCAATAGAATAATTGAAGGAGATTAGTGGATGAATAATGAATCTCAGGCAAAAATAATCTCCAGTCTAGTGGACTCCACGACTAGTTCAGTCTAGGAAATGAACTTTAGCAATCCAAGCATACACCACAGGAAATACCATTCATGTTAAAGACAACACTTCTTCCTTTCAGACTTTGCTTTCAAACACTAGCCTGCAGTTACCTTAGCTGCTTCTACCCATACAAAAGTACTGAGTGGAGAGCAGGTGTGTTTTAATGATCTCTCTGCTAGCAGTGAGTTTCTTTACAAAGGCAAACTTTTTTTTATATACATTATATATATTTTGAAGTTTTTCATGTGAAATTTCACCTTCCTTAGCTGCATTTAATTGTTGAAGGGCTTCTTCTGCAATACAGAAAAAAAAAATCTTACTTACATTCACCTTCTATTTGCTCACAAAAAGTGAGCATACCCACTTGAACACATCAGCACTCAGGACCTATTTACATTAAAACACTAAATCAATACTAAAAGTAGTATGTCATTTTAAAAAAAGTATCCCATGACATATCAGAGCAATCAGTGACACTACATCACTTAGGGTTTGCCCTTGAACGTTGAAAGCCACAGCACTGACAGTGCTAAATGTGCTGCAAAGAAAGCATGGAAATTGAACTTTTTAACTTACATTCTTATTTCAGTAGATTGCTTCTTCTCATAATGTTTGTTCTCCAATGCTATTTAAAGTAGGAATAAGTAACGAGTTGTTTAATTTGAAACAGTTTTTCAGTCTCTTGTACCAAGTGGAAGATGTGAAAGAACAGAGGCTGTGGTTTCATAAGCACCACCGGCCAGCTCTGGCCAGGCAGAGGAGGAGGAACACTGTGCACCACTCTGCAGCTTGCTTTTGACCACCCCAATTTATGTGTTAATTAACAATTTCCACTCTGGATTGAGGATGAAAGGGCTTTTCCCCCTTCCCTCAGTACAACAAACACCGAAAAACTATTTGGGGTTGACACATTCACTCCCTTTCCTTTTCTTTCCCCAGCAGTTCTGATACAGGAGGGCATTTCCCAAAAATCAAGGGGTACAGAGGTGCTGGAATAAAAAGGCAGAGGAGGAGGAGGAGGAGGAAGAGGAGGAGGAGGAGGTCTCACCCACCCAGAGCCCCCATCCTGCACCAGGCCCTGCACCAAGCTCGTGCTGGGCTCTCTGCAGAGCCCACTCACCAAATACAGCATGGAGAGCCAGTTTTGGCAGGTCACTTCCCTGGGGGGGTGGGCGAGCGCAGCAGGTAGCAGAGGCACAGATGACCTCCACAGCTGGCCCCGGGTTTGGAAAGGAAAAGCAAACCACAAGTAGGAAAGCAAGCACAGCAGTGAGCTCTTAACTGACTCATCACTTCTCACAGGTCCACAGCCTAAGGAAAGAACATGAAGAATACCACTGCTAAAGCTGGGGGCAGGGGGAGGGCGCTTGTTGCTCATTTTTAAATACCACTATTATTACAGGATGTGCTTTGAAGAAAAAGATTACAGTCACAGAAAGAAATCTGTGCTACTGATCCAGGTAGGACAGAAAATGGTGAGAGAATATGGTTCAGAAAACCTTTTGGTAATTTAAGACCAGCTCACAAACTAAGTCAGTAAAAAAGAGAGTCCATATAACCAGACTGCTGCAATTGAACTACACAGGAGAGTTTACTACTGTTCTAAGGAACTTTTTATTGAGAAAACACATAATGGTTCAACCAACAAATCTATTAAGCCTTATAATTAAGTGCTGGGTCTGGCTCAGCAGGGTGGGGGAGGAAGCAGCCCTTTTATAATACTGGTTTTCATAAGCAGCAAACTCCAGGGTGTAAAAAGATACATCACACCAGAAGGGAGTCGAGCTGTGCTTTGCATCTTTCAAAACAAAGGTGTGTGATTATTTCTTGACTTCCTGACCCCCTGTCACATCTTACAGATAGACTTTTTGACTTTAGCTGATCTGAAATTGAACTTACCACTGCAAAAGTCAATATTCCCCTTACACTTTCAGTTTTCATATCTATTTAAAATTCATGTCTTTGAACACAGTGTCCTCAGAAGACAGAATAGCTTTTCACTGAGTAATTTCAGTTTAGTTATATCAAAAGCAGTGTGCTTGTGGCATTACTGAAAGTACTAAAACCTGTAATATTGAGCTATATAAACTGCAGAAAAAAACCCCTGAAACACAGACCATTAAACTTCAACACCATGCAGAAAAATATTTTCAGCTAAGACAGGAACAGGGATAGAGTCTCTGTGTGTCTAAGCCCCAATAATTTCTACAAGAATATCCCTGATTTTCACAGAAAGTAAAACTCTTGACATTTTCAAAGGATCTGTTTCTTAACACTAGGTAATACTGAGCCTTTACTGAAAGCAGCAATAAAACAAAAATTCAAGAAAGGTGTGTTTGAATGGTCTTTTCTTTTTTTCAGGCATTATCTCATTTAGGTTACGGAATTATAACAAATAGCAAACTAAAAGCTCAGGCTGACAAGATTTTTAAGCTCAATATAATTAATTACAACTAGAGTGATTTCTCTGTCACCTGTTTGGCAAAATTTTGAATATGCCTCAGATAATCTATTTCAGTAAAGCAGCCAAGAAGCCGAGATGTGGCAGAGTCAGACTACCAGGGTGTAACTGGACTCTTCTATCACCAGATACAACAAATGTGCAAAAAGTAAAAAATTACAAAATATTTTAAAAAATCACAGTGAACAAGAGTGTCATGGGTATCACACATTGCTCTCATTTTTTTCCTGTCCCACAAAGTTACTTGAGGGGAATGTACAGTTCAATACCCAATACTATTTACCCATGTCTAGGGTAAATAACACATTTACACAGAGCAGGTGCAATCACAATATAGCAGGGAGAAGGCAGGAAAAAGATAACACCTGCCCTAAGTAAGATAAGAAATCACTTCCCATTTCAGTCAGGTCCATCTAAAAGCAGTAAAACAGAGAAGGAGGCTCCTCTCTCTCCTACCTACAATATTCCCACCCCACTGAAGTGAACAGAAATACAAACTGGCATCTGAAAATCAAACAATGCATTGATATCAACAACAACTTCGGTTTCCTTGATCTTTTTTTGTCCCAGTCTAATTGTTACAGAGCCAAGTTGTTGCTTTTTTTTTTTAAGTGTCTTTGCTTACGGAAGAGGTGAGAAAGCAGAAATTCAGCTAGAAACAGCCATGTTTGACAATCTCACTTTGGAAGTAAAACTCAGCCCAAGAGATGCACACAGAAAGAATGTCGCTGTGCCTCAGAACCTGGAGCAGGGCACTGCAGGGTGGTACTGCAGCACGGATATTTTTTTGTTAATGTATAAAATGTCCTTTACTAAAGCAAAGTCTTCACACTATTTAAGGAAGAAGGGGGAAGGTAAGGAGACAGATTAAATCCAATCCCCCTTTATTTAATGACTAGTACTTCAAGACTAAGTCCTATCAAATAGCTGCTTTAAAAATCTTATTTCTCTACACCATTCATTACGGGGGAATTGTAATGTTCCCCAAACTAACCATGCAACATTTGTTACACCACCACATCCGTACTTCACAGCCAAACAAACTAAAAGTAACACTTGCAATAAGGAAGTTCCCTCCCTTAGAGGTTAAATACTAAAAACACCACCAAAGAGACAGATTTTTCTGATGGAAGCATTGTTTCTAGAATCATACCCAACCTCAGGACACAAAGCTGTCAAACACCCACAATTCTTTTTTAAAAACTGTTCCAAAATGCAATACCTGGTTTTGGAAAGGTCCTTTGTGGAGTCATTCTGAAATAAAACAATGATGAAGGACTGAAAACCTCAGAAATCTTCTCTTTTCTGTCTCAGTTGATAGCAGCACACTAAAAAATTGTTAGAAGTTGCATACATATTTTTCATTGACCCAGGCAAAGGGCCACAGGAGCCAAACATTCACAAGGGCCTGGTCAGGTGCTTTGGATCACAAAGAAAGAAGCAGCGAGAGCTTTCCAGTGACAACCAACATGCTTCAGGGAATTTTGTTTCCACACTAAGTTTTGATTGTCTACTAAGATACTAAAATGTCTGAACACAGATCCAACCACTATCACTCTTCTTGTTTCATCTTATCTTTCATCTTACCATTTCCAAAGATCTGTTTGACAGCCAGCCCTGCCAAACCATCCCCAATGCCAAGAGGCCACTGGAAACTTGCACCATGCAAAGCACTGACTCACCAGGGGAAATGGGGATATCTCACCTGGCACAGCTAAAACAAAGCAGGCACTTGCAAATTAAATTCTCCTGAAGCAGCTTTATCCTTTGGATTTGCTGATACTAAAGCTAGTTAACAAGTTTTAAAGCAGAACTAGTTAATTCCAGACCTGAAATAATACCACAGACACGGCAAATCTTCAGGATGTGGCAGAAGTCACTTCCCAAAAGAGCCTGCAGCTGGTGCCTCACAGCTCCAGGAGGTTTACAGAACCTCCTTCCAAACTGAGGCATCTCTAACACCGAGCGAAGGCTGCAGTGCTCAGCGCCCAGCCAGCCCCAGGGCTGGGCGTTCACCCACCCCAGCAGCACTGAGAAGGCATTTCCACCTGCGCTGCAGTGCTGAGCTGTGCACAGCACATTACTCCAGGCTTTTATTCACTGGGACCACTGATAACAAACACATGCTTGTTGTTTGCTTACCATTACAGGCCACAGGATTCATTGGCAAAATCCATATTTCTCCGCTCCATCATGATCTGTTCCACCATTTTGAAATTCCTACAGGACAGCGAATGCAGCCCACTCAGGTTAAATCCTTGACACTAAATCTTTTGATGTACCACATGTGGGAGCCTGCAACAAGACAGGGAATCTTTACTCCAAGGACCACTGTAGGCATTAATAATGCTTTATTTCTTCCCTTCATAGTTCAAAGGAAGAAAAATCTACTCCATCTCCATCATACATTTTATGAACCTTTACTCAGACAATCAGTAGAAGAAAAAGCATTTAATTGTATTGTGACATGAATATAACCTGATTGAAACAATCACAGCTGGAAATGTCTGAGAAGAAGGCTCAAGAGTGATGAGAGGCATTGTCTTTATGCTAACTGATCCCAATATTTTTTCAAGCAAGGCCTACATGACAGCAAAGGGAACTCTGCTAAAAATAGGATAAGAATGTTTTACTAACTTTCACAGCATCATAGATAATGAAAGTTCTACTTTACCAGTAAGTTTTGTTACACATAAGACCAAATAGCAGCAATTAAAAAAAACCCACTCCACGAAGAGTAACTTAAATTAAAAACGATATAATTCAAAACAATTTAAAATACTGCAGATCAGCAAATATGATAATATGGCAGGAAAGCAGCTGGGAAAAAACCCCAAAAGCACACCAACAAAACATTCCTTCCCTGGACCTTGTAACTCTGGATAAAGACTTGTCTAGTGCTAGCGTGGAAATGAAGAGATTCTGACATTAGGTTTGCTTGTCTTGGAGTATCAAAGGGCAGAAGTGCATTCCTAGGATGCTGTAGGATTCCTAGGACAGAAAATTGTGTCTCCAGTTAGGCAGATGACAAAGACATGGTTAGGTATCATCCTTGAACCCAGTGCACCAGGTATCTGGTAGGGGAATTCATATCACACAGAACAGCTCCTGGCTTTGTCTCACTCTCTTCCTGCTTTGTCTTCTCCATACACATTCTGGGAACAGCTCTTCAGATGTGAGAAAATGCCAAAGTTCAACACCACAGCACAGTACCAGGTTCTGGCAGGAGCCATGGCTCCTCACTGTTCCTTGTTGGAATCCAATGCACACTCACCAGGGGCACAAACCAAGATGAATAAACGGTTACACAGAAATGTTGAAACAATGACCCAAAGAGAGGCCCAGAGCAGGAAATCAGAATTAAGATGGCACTGGGGAGCCTGATTCAAGTTAAATAGCTGTGCTGGGAAGAGAAAGTATCAGCATCTACATCACTGCTCATCCCAAAGCTCTGTCCCTGGGGACCCCACTCTGGAAAGCAAAAGGTAAAGGAAACTGCCAAGTATCAGCCCAAAATCAGAGTGGATGCAAAGTATTGTAACACAATAAAGAACTGAAGTACATCTACTGTCATTTTCTGTTAATTTTTGCTAAAATATACAAACTACTTGAACCACCACTCAAAATAGGCACTCCACTCTGACACAGTGGGTTAAATGTCCAGCCCATACCTAAGTCCTGGGACAGCTGTGGCCATTTCCATTCGATTTAGCTGTACCTAGCCAAGATCTACATGCATCAGCATTCATAAAAGTTGGGTGAAAGATGGAAAAGATTGTTACATAAAAGGTCAAAACCCTGACAAAGGCTTTTGGGAGCCTTGGAGAGAGATGAGAAGAAAAGCCACAAAAGATCTCAGAGAAGTCATCTGAAAAGGCAGATATGAATCTGCTGTGTCTGTGCATGCATAACAGCAGATAAAAATAAGACTTTGTTAAACCTGTTACATGTACAATTTGGAATGCCTAAATAAGCTGCTGCTTTACTTTCACTGTGTCACGTATCCACCACTAAGGATGAGTCTCTGATAATCACAAGAGATACCTTGTGTTCCTTTGAAGTGGACCAGTGTCATCTGGAGAGCAGCACATGGGGAGGATGCTGAATAGTTAGAGCATCCCAGAAATAACAGAGTGCCTTTTAGAAAAATAAACTGTGACAGTTTTTAAAAATCATCCCATGTTTATGAAGATACTTAGTTGTAATTCATACTTATAACACACCTTAGAGAATTACAATGCAATTTAGACAATTAATGTAATGACTATACCAAGCTGACAGAGTTGCACTGACTTCAACTTTTTTTGGTTTTTTTTTTAAAGCTATGCCTAAAAACATTATTTTGTCCAGAGCCCCTGATAAACAGTTGTATGCAAGATTCCTTTTAGTTACAGAGGGATGAAGGTGCTGCTTCCTAGAAGTGTCCTCAGTATCAGGTCCTGGGGATATTCCTGTCCTACACAGACATTATAGACAAAGATAATGCACAGGAGAAATACTTCACATCGAAATGTAAAGGGAAGAGAGTTAAAAAAGAAAAAGGTTCTCTCTGTGTTTGTAACTGAAGTTCCTCAGAGGCACAGAGACCAGTCTGCTGATAAGCAGCAAGTTTCCGGCAGTAAAGTGATACACAAAGTACTTGGAGCCAATTTTTGATCTGCAAGAAAGACAAGCCTCTCTGCATTCAACACTCACCACAGGCACCTATTTCCCTAGCAACAGCTTGTGGGGCGCTTTCATTTTGACTGAAGAACATTTAACCAGTTACATTATGAGCCCTGCACCTCGCTGCTACAGCAGCAGTTGCTTTTCACACCTACCAAATTGCTCTTTGTGTGGCATTGAGCTGCTGGATCAATGCTGCACCTGCAGCACAGATTTGCTTTGCCATGTTTTGGTGGTTTGTTGTTTTTTTGGTTTTTTTTTAACTATCTGAACTTTATCAAGCTAAAACTGGTCAAAAGTGAAAAAACGCCCAAAACCTTACAGTATTAAAAAAAAGTAACTTAGTTACTTTGTATCACCCGTCTTTCTTTCCAGATGTTTCCTTTGTTTGAAGTTTTAAGTATTAGAGTACAGAGAAGTGCATAACAACAGTTGTGTACGTAACGAGTACAGTCCTTGATTAATGTTAGGGAGACTTAAATCAACAACAGGAGACAGAAAATGTACAAAAATAATAATGCAACATCAACTGTTCACCATCAGATCAAATGGCATAATGAAAGTTTTTAAAAAGTGCCAACAATTGAGAAATTACAATCTAGGAAGTAACTATTCAAAACTAAGAAAAAGTAATATCTTTCAATGAAAATGTAATTGAACTACACAACTCATCCATCCCAAGTTTATCTTCAGATGCTGAGGAAGGAAAAAACAAATTTTCATGAATACTATGAAACAACAAAATACAAACTCCCAATGGACATAAGCCATAGCCTGCTGATCCAGCCTGCTGGTAGCTTATTAAAGATAACCATGATTCAAAGAGCTTGCATTGTGCACAAAGCCCCAAGGAGAAAGCCAGCAGTTACACACCAGGGAAGTGCTCAACCAAAACCCATGCTATGAAACACCTCAGGAGCAGGTCTAGGAAGAGCAGCCAAAGTTGAGAGTTCCCTGGTCAATTTGTCCCTGGTAGACCAGGGAGCTCCTGTAGAAGCACAAATCACCCATTTAATTAGTGTCAGCTGTTCAAAATTCTGATTACTTCTAACTCTGACTGAAGTTGTTCAGCACAATTTAAGAGCAGGCCTGAGAGTCAACTATTGCCAAAAGCACAAGAACATTATTTCAATAACCACATCCTGTAGTTAAAACACAGTAAATTCCAGAGCTATTTTTCTCTCTTGTAATCCCATATTTCCATTTTGTGAACATACAAATTCTCAAAACCTTCTGAAGCCCTTAGCCCCTGCGTGAGAAGAACAACTAATTTTTTTAAAGGAAAGAATTCAAATTCATTTCTTTCCTCGCTCCTATGGATTTTCTGCTGACAGACTCCAAGTGTGTGGTATCCCCTTTTTTCTCTCCTAAAGGAACAGACCTAATACCAATATCCACCTACAAAAGGTTCAAACAAAATAAATGAATGCTCAAGACATTTTAGGAATACTTCCAACCTTATAAGACACAGATAATTTTGGACTATAACAATTTATTACAGCAAATATCTTTGCTGGCACTTAAATATTTGCTGGACTTTATTCTCATGCTTCCAGAAACATATAATTCCTGGAGGAGAATGTCTGTTCAGCTGTGGCAGGAAGCACAATGCCGGGCTTTAAATATCACATAAAATAATAATTAAGTTATTGTGTAATAGCATTATATTTTCAAAAATAAATATATAATTAGATAAGAATGCATAATGTTAAGGATAGCAGAATGCCCATGCTTCAGCTCCCACTGTCAGACATGGTGGTTACAAAAACAACACAGCAACCAGAGCTGTAAGTTCACTTACAGAAACTCGGGGGATCCCTTAACACCAGCTTTTCAGTAGCAAATGGAATCAGTGCCTCTGAGGAAGTTTTGCTGTTCATTTTAAAGAAATAAAGCCACAGATCCTGGCTCTGGCTCCACAACTGGGGTGTCTACAGTAATATTTGCTCAACAAGTTTCTCCTCCTGTTCCCTCTTCCTCCCCACCACTTATTCCTATCTTGTTGCCACACCATTCTTTCAGTATGTGCATGTCACTGTTTCTAGGTTTCTAGGACCACAGATCAACAAAAAAATAACCATTTGTCTCTCCTAGGTTTGGTTCCTTTCTGCCCAAGAGGCAGACAGGATCAGTGATGGTGCACAGCAGCTTGGAGGGCAGCTCAGCCAGCACAGCTGA
>NW_005054415.1:888162-901031 GCF_000277835.1 Geospiza fortis | reverse complement strand
CTAAGTCAGAGGGAGGAACTGTGCTCCCACATGTGCCCCAAGATGAGGAACAACCCAGAGAAATGCTAGACAAGGGCCAGCAACAGAAGAGATCAGCTCCTCAGGAAAACAGACCTCTCAATGCCTTTTGCATCAAGCAAGTAGTCAGGGTGGTCTGAAATTCTCTATTTTAACACATGACAAAAGCCATTAACAGTTCAGTTATGCACAGTCTATGACCTGCAGGAAATATTCAAGACTGTAAAAAACAAGGACAGATAAATATATTCAAGCAGGGAAGACTCACCACAGTCAGATTGGCTCACCCCACCTCTGAAAAGTGAGTGAGGAGATCCAAGATGCTTTCCCAGAGCGGGGAGGAGAGCTGTAATTGCATCATTTTTCTAGATGAGCAGTGTCAACAGCTCAGGCTCTGAGTAAGTGCTGAGCCCGTCAATGCCCTGTGGAGGTCCCTGGGGAACAGTGCTATTGGAAGTGATGACTTTCACAACAGGCTGCTGAGCAGAATCCAGACACAAATACGCTTAGGAAAGAAAGAAGAGCTGCTACTTTATTTTTCAGTAAGAGCAAGAACACACTGCCAGTACTTTGGGCAACTTCCAGCAGCCAAATTACTGTTAATGTCCAGAACACTTTCCACTTTTGTCTGGGAGCTTCCAGGATGAGTAAATAAGACCTCATGTACTCTTATTTCTATCAACATTTCACAGAATGAAAAAGCCAGAAATAAATCAGACTTGCTAGAATCACCCCGTGAGCACCACTCACATCTTTTGACTGCCAGGCTTATGCTTCCACCAGTAAACACACTTCAAGTCTGCTACCTAAAAATCCTGTCATTTAACACAGAGGAAAAAAATAGATATTCTTCCCTTCCAACTTACAATTTCTGCATGGCAAGAAATACACCAAAAGGAAAAGCTTAGCTCACTCTTTTAGACAGAAGTGAGTTAAGCACACAAACAGAAAAAATATCAATCATTTGTGACCAATTTTCAGCTTCTAATATTTTTTTTATCTTGCACACCTTCTAGAGGCTGATCTCCAAACCAAGTATTTTTTGCATTTGATTACCAGCCTCAAAAGACATATGAGCTCACAGTGAGAAAGAAAAAGCCAAACATTTACACTTTTAGAGTGTTTCTGATGTAACTCAATCTGAAAATATTTACAAACCAAACCCCACACACTAACACTTCATTTATTTTCGTTGGTTATAAATTAATTTCAACAAATGAAGCAAAAACCACTACAATACAATATAATGCACCATATGGCAAACCCCATATTCATACTTCTCACTGAGTCAACCCACTTCATCCAGGAATTAACATCCAAGTGTTTCAGGGTAGGGAAAATCATAAGCCGTACGCAACCCTTCAGTGACCTTACCTGTGCATGAAACAGGCAAATCTACATTTCTAGGTACTCTGTGTATTACACACGGACATAAAAATGCTGTAACATTCATTTAAATCATAAAACAATGGTTTACACCCAAACTTCTACTACTTGATCAACATGCTAAGCCTAAGCATACAGACCTAAAACTAGGAAGAGAAGGAATAAAATGTAAGTGTCTGGTAGGTATTTTTGTTTAAATCCACTCCTTAAAATGACTGTTAGCAGTTACTCCATTCAGGCACATACACATCGGACTATACCAATAATTTCATCACTGTCTAATTGCTCAATATACCTATAAGCATATATAAGCACAAAGAAACCTGAGATGATAAAATAAGTTGACATTAATGATAAGCAAAACGGTCTCAAAACGCCAATTGCTCCACAGCATTTTTACAAAAAGACACTGAAACTGTTCAGTGAAAAGCATAGAAAAAGGCTTTTATGTCTTTCACACTAGCTCCCACTTTTAGGTGGAATACAAAAAAACGTGTGTAGGGGAGACGGCAGAACTGCAAGAAATGTGCAGAAGTTCAAGTGACGTTCAAAGAAAACCAGTGAGGTACAAGAAAAAAGTGTCCTCTTGGGAAACATACTGTACACTGTCAGTTGCAGACGTCAAGCACAAATTCAGAAAGCATTAAGACAAGTTTTTATATTTAGACACTAGCTAGTGTCTAAGTATGATGAACATGGAAACCAACACTCGCTGAACTCTCCACCCACACCACTGACTTATGAAATCCTGATTTCCTAGACAGGATGACAAACAAAAGAAGTAAAAGTAAAATCAAAGCTGCACATCAAACAAACTACATATAAGAGAGATTTTACACGTACTATGAATACTAGAGGTCCACTTTACCAACATCATGGCTAGAAACAAATCTGTACTGTGAACATAAAGCAAGTCAGCCACAATAAACAAAGCTTAAGATTTTGCAAAAACATATATTCATGGCAGCAAATATAGTAAGCAATACATCAATTTTTCTAAGTGGTGTTAGATTTTATCAATTTCCTTTAACGTTTCCTCCCTTGGCTGAGATGAACGTGGACTTTAGCACAAACTCTGGTTCCCAAGGGAGGCTGACAAGACCGTGCATGAGTGACCTCCCCAGAGCCAGACCAGACACCAGAGGGGCTCCCCCCTGCAGCCACAGAGCAGCTCTTGGCTCCTCCTCTGAGCCCTTGGGATTCCCCCAGTTTGCCCTGGGTTTATGACCCTGCAGAAAGGATCAGGAGGAGGTCAGTTCGAGGAACGGGGATGATTCAGTGAGTGACGCAGCAACGAACTCAGACTGAGGGTCAAGAAATCCTAAAGAAGAAAAGGCAGATTCTCATTCGGGCAGCAGTCAAACAAAAGAACAGCCAGCAAGTTCACCAATAAAGGCAGATTTTTGTGTCACTACTCTGGCTCTGAGCAGGCAGTATGTCCAGTTCTGGCCTGAAATTAGTCTCTTGCACAAGCATGCTACAGTACAAACCCAAGGTAACTGCATCAATACCAAACCCTGTGGCACAGTCCAGAAACAGAGCATATAATCTTCCACCATATATTTCTTCAACTAGTATGCTTGAAATTATTGTGAAATATATGTAAAAAACTCAACGTCCTAAGAAAATGTTGAAAAGTTTGCTGACTTCTCCATTAAGACAGGAAGGAAGTTATAAGAATGTTTAAGCCCACTGACACAGCATTAGTGTTTTATCAGAATATTAATGTTAGCAGAAACATTTTTAGTGAACCCTAAATCACAAAATTATGTTTTAAGGAAAGCTTTTAGCATTTAACTGCAGAGGAGAACTTGCCTTAGGTCAAAGGTGATAAAAATTCATAAGACAAGTGAGAAATCAGCATACAGTTCTGAAAGCCTTTTTTCTTTTTGTAAACAATTTATAACCAAAAGCTGTGTTTGGCAAGGAAGGTGCAGTGACCCCTCAGGTTACCATCATGTTATTAAAAACTATGTTCCATGCTGTTAGCTATATAGCAACATAGAAAGGAAAAAATAATTAATGAATAGTTTATAGCAATACAAGCAATCACCCCAAGCAGGTTAGAACTAGAGAAAACTACATCTTGAGATCACTCTGACTCAAGTTTTACTGCCAATAAAAAGGCACACAGTACGGTTTGCACGCTAAAAAGGATCTATCCAAATTATCAAAGACTTTTTTAAAGGCTACCATGACAAAGAAAACTGCCTGCCTAGTTACGCAGACTAATTATCAGCAGATCAATTAAAACACGAGGATTAATAGCACATAAAATTTCCCATAGTCACTACCAATATACAAACTCACAGCCTCTTGTAAAGAAAAGCAGAATAATTTGTCTCACATTTACTTTATGTTGGATAAGAGTATACACAGGTAATAACTAAGGCATTTTAATTTACCCTCTGACAAGACTCTGTGCAGCCACTCTCTCAGGTTATTGTCTAAAAATGAGTGTGGCCATAATTACCATACTGCTCCCCTGGTGTAAGAGCATACATTTATGTTAGAAGATATCTGTGCAGCCTGTGTGCACTGCTGGGGGAGGTGAGGGAGCTCTGCTCCGCAATCACGAATTCCTCCTGGCTGTCACAGGATCTGACACATATCTGGAGTTTGCCTGGACATTACTAAAGCTCTTTAAGAAGTTAACAGTCCTCCATGTGACACAGGACACAGCGAGGGCTGCCTATGGCACTGCACTGAGGCAGGAGCAGCACTCAGCCTCCTGTGCTGAATAAGACACCAACAAAGATCATCCACAATCACCTGGCTGTTCCCTAACAGAACAGGTGGTTAGTGCATTTAAAAACCAGTTTTTCAGGTCTGAACTCAAATTGTATGGTAACCATGCAACAGACCACCCGAGGGTCTGTGAGTGGCCAGAGGGTCACACAGCAGCACAGGGAACAGGAATCAAAGGCTGCTTGATCCTTCTCACAGAGCAAAGAAAAGCCCGTGCTGGGGGTGTTGAGTACAGGAATAGGGATATGGAAACCCTGGGAGGCATTGACCAAATCCTAACCTCTTCAAAGAGGGAAGATTCAGCAAACAGCATGCTGTATGGTTTGTTTTGCGCCGACAGGCAATCACTAGCATCACCTGGAAAACTTCTCTAAAAATTCCCCCCACTACTAGCTCTATGTCTTCATGACTGTCAGCTATCTCATGCCTCCAAGAGTTAAGAATTTCTAGCTCATGGGACTCCAGAAAAGTTTGTTTACTTCAAAAAGAGTCAGAACTGATTTTAATGTCCAGGGCATTTGTTCCCAAGGTCCAGGCTCAGCGAGTGGGTGCAGAGAGGCAGCACCCAGAATCCTGAGGTGCTTAATGCACTTGCACATGGGGTGGACACAAACACAGCTGGCTGGTGTCTTGCAAAGAAAGCACAAATCAGGGTGATAGCATCACTAAGCTGCATACAAAAAGAGAACTTATTAAAATTCAACCACGAGGATGGAAAGAGCAGTGGAGTTGTTCCCCACTCAGAACTGGCACACTTCCCCTGCCCACTGCCAGGCCTCTGCTCTGACAGCACAGTTCAGGTTACAGCAATTTAAAAGTATTTCTGGATAACCTGATTTCCAATGTGTTAGGCAACTGCTTCAGAAGTGCTTTTAAAATACACCACGTTTCAGAGGACATACGCTGCTATCTCCCTTCTGGTCTCTCCAGAGTCCCCTCCCATCAAGGGCACTCACCCAAGCCTGACTCTGGACCAGGGAAAGTTCTTCCCAAGTCCACTGCAGTATCATTATGCAATTAAATACAAAATAATTAGGTCTCCTCTGCCTGCAATCCATCCCATTTCTGTGAGGGCAGTGCACAGTTAAAGAAATCCTTCCTTCTCCCCCGATCTCACTTTTTCACCTCTTGAAAATCCTTCTGTTTTTAACGAGAACATTTTTATAGCATGTAAAAACTGCAACAACTGATTCATGGCTTTCCAATTCCCAGAGTTCCCATACTTTCTACAACCAACACTCCTCAGACTCAACAGCAAGCAGTAAGTTTGGTTGTTCAGGGATTTTTGGCCACTGCTTCTTAAAAAGTTGGCTGTTTGTAAATGCACAAGCCCAAAAAATGATGCCTGGGATGCTGATACACAGAATATGATGGAGCTGCCATTCAGAAAGATAAAAAGAAACAAGCACAATATTTTGGATTCTGTGACCTTCAGAACTGATGCTTTAGTTTTCTTTATTTATACCAATAGATGTTTATCTATCTTTCCATATATACATTTTTATGGGCAGCAGAGAGCTGCAGGAAAAGCCTAACCATGAACAATCCAGTTTAAAACAAGTAGAGGAGAATCTATTTCCAAGTACAGCTGCCTGCACAAAAGTAGGATAGAAATTAATTCAACATGTAAAACAAGTGTTTCATGCTACTCTGATAAACCAGTTTAGCTACAACTGCATCCAAATTCCCTGTGTAAACATGCTTGACAAATGGTTATGGAATACTGAATTAATATAAGAAAAGAGCAACTCTTATTTCTTGCTTAAGTTTGTCCAGAATTTTGAAAAGCAAAACTTTCCCCTTTGTAGTCCCAATATACTATTCATTAATTGCAATTTAATCTCTTTTATCTAAAAAGATCATTAAATAATTGGCCTGCACCTGACCAGAAGCAATTAACACCCACATGCAGCTCTGCTCAGACTGACAACCTGTGTCATTGAATCATGTTCTGCAGCTCCACAAGCGAGCTCTGAACATGCAAGCAATCAACACATCAACTTGCTGGGGAAAATAAAACAGCCTGTGTGGAATTTCACCTTTTGTGGCACTGTAAAGACTGCATCAAACTGTTCTTATCAAGTCACTACACTGGGATTTCCTATTTCTTTGAAAGATAATCATGGTGTTCGTACTGTTTTCAAATCAAGTTTTCACTTTTTCAGAGCATCTCCCAGCTTTGAGTACCTCCCAATGTGAATTTTGTGTTATCTAATGTGCCACAACACTGCACAGTTCCAAGCAAACCACAATATACATCAGCTCAGCTGTTGCTGTAGCGCTGCAAAGCATCTTCTGCCTTATTTTAAAAGTGCAGCATCCTGAGGGAGGAGGGGGCTTGTAATTGTTACAATTAACAATCTAAAAATAATAAGTAAAAACTACTACATTCAAAACAGGATACTCCTCAGGAACTTGACAAAAAAATAGATAATTTTTAAAAAGTACTACAGTGAAATATTTTTATGTTCATTTCCTGCTGTACAAGCAAAACAGAGGAACAGAGCTCACTCTTAAGAAATACTGAAATTGGGATAACAATTCAGCAGGCAATACCTTCAACCAAAACAGAGTCCAGGTCACTTTTCCAGCATGTTTCAGAAGTATAACTTACTATTTGGATAACCAGGAGCCCAATGACACAGCAGAGCTGCCACTGATGAGGAGGGAATTGTCCCTGTCTGACTCCCTAGAAGTTCAACAATATGTTCTGGCCACTTCCTCTAGCCTGGTTGTTCTGTTCCTACAGAGGAAAAAAAATCATACTTAAAAAATGCTTATCCGATGAAAAAAACCTGCATTTCATCCATTTAGCTTCATGAATCATCTCTGCAGCAGATCAGATGAGCACCAGGGCTGACTCCAGGGTAGGGTGGAAGCACAGGGGCAGGAAGTGAACAGAGCTGCTGGCTTTTAGTGACAGCTGCGCCTTGAGCCAGCTTAGCTGCACCCTAAAAATCACAGCCTTCAGGGTGCTTCCTTCGGTGTTCATATTCAAAGTCATATATTTCTAGGAAAAAAACCCACTTTTTTTACCTAAACATCATTAGTAACTGTTAAATAACAAGTTAGCAGAAAGGGATTTAAAGTTCCCAGTAGGTTCCCAAAAGAAGCTGTGCCCTCCTATGTATACACAAGACCTTGCTAGACAAAAAAAGAAAAATTGTAAACAAGGTGGATACTTCATAAGAGAGAAGAATTGGGTCCAAAAACCCCAAAACTCAATCTGCTCACAAGACTACCAAGTGACTGGTAGTTACAGCAAATTTAGAGGAAGATAAATTTTAACCTCAAAACCCAGTTTTTGATTAAAATGTATTAGCAATGCTGACATATATTTAACACATTTTTTGTTATCTTTGTTTATTCCAACAAAAATGTATCTTGCAAATATATAAATGTTTGTTTCCTTGGCATTGACATACCTGTCATCTTCACGGCTGGAACTGCCAGCAAAGGAGCAGCAGCAGGTCAGGCAAAAAGTGTCAGGAAGTAAGAAAATTCTGATAGCAGAATTTCTTCTTCTTCAACTTCTTTTCAAATGAGAAAATTGAAACCAAAATTCTCTTCTGCTACTACAATTTATTTTTTTGATTTATTCCCACATGTGCCCAGCAGCAATAACAGGGAAAAAGAGAAAGACACACAGAAAAGCTCCAGCACAAAGTTCATCCTCTCTCAACTTGACCCAGTCTGGGTTTTTCCCCACAGCCTGACTAAGCCTGAGCTTGTTTGAGCAAGCAGGTCCTGCCTGAAATACCGCAGCAGATGGGCTCAGGTTGACCTAAGCCAGGTGCTAAGAATATCTGGCAGTTAAGTGATCAGGGCTTTATCACCATTTCCATTAATTTCAGCTGAGTTTAAATAAACTCCAGTGAGCTCAGCCTGTCCCAATCCACCTTTGTGAGATCTTTCTCAGCTGCACTCCTTGCCCAGCCCTTCCATGTGCTCTGTCATCCTACTGGAATGCTTGTTCCCTCACCATTTTGGTTACATGGATGGAAAACAGTATTCCAGTAATTAGTCACTGCTAGATGGTTTGATCATCAACTAGTTCTTTCAAAAAAACCTCTGAATAAATGCATATTTTTACATAAATAAAGCAGAAAATGCCCCAGACTGGACATTAAGTAAATAAGTAAATATTGAAACCCAGGCTATATTATAAATGAAGATCATCTACTACAATAAGTTATTCAATTCATAGAAATGCTAACTTATCATTATTAGTCATTACAAAAATTCATGGAGTGAAAAGTAGCAACCTAAACCCAAAATTATACAGTCACAGGTAAACTATTTCTACATTTGTCTACCTATAAAACATGCTATGTTGTCTCTTTCCTTGAAATAAAGCATGCAGTCTCAAGATCTGACAACTTTATAAAAGCCCTTTGAAGCATTTTTGTATTGATTCTGAGACTAAGTTTGTGGCTTTATAACAAGCCATTTACAAGGCAGCATTATTAAAAAAAAAAAAAAGGAATTTATGCTATTCTTGCTGAACACCTAAAAAAATATGTTCCTTTTGTTGTGTGCTGAATGACAGCTTGCATGACAAGCAGTACTTGTCTGTGCATCGCACAGAACGGAAGGTGGGACAAAGCCCTGCCACTGCCCTTAAGCCACGCAGGTCACCGGAGAATGAGCCTGAAATCCACCTCCTTCACTTCACTTGGCCAGAAGGCGCCAGCAGCAACCTGAGCAGAGCAAACACCCAGACAGGCGTGAACGCAGCACACAGGAGCTCTTGCGGGAGAAGCTGCCAGAAACAGCCAGCTCTGCTCAAAGAAACTTGTCCCCTTTCTCTGACTTACACCAGTTGCAGCCTTGGTAATCTTTGTTATTTCTGTTTAACTAGAATAATTGCTTTTTCACTTTAGATTTGTACCCACAGACAGAAGCTAAACACACCCTGTTGATTCCTTCTCTCTAATTACAGACCAGAAGCCACTTTTAAATGCTGAAAAGAGGATTACAGAACAGCTGCTAAGAGAGGAACGTTTTGGCCATTAGCTGTGAAGGAAGCTCTTAGGAAAAGCTGTGCATACAGCCCTGCTGTCACAGGAGAGCCAGCTTTGACTTTGTTTCTTCTTTAAAGCACCAACAGCCCTGAAGCCTCTGAACTGCAGGGCCTGTGCTGGAGAAATTAAACCAGCAGCTTGGCTGCTACAGACGAAGAGGTTTGTTTATTTTTTATAGAAGTGCTACTGAAAAGAGACTACACTAAAGAAAGCTGTTTGAAGGGCACATTTTGACACGTCATAATTCCAAGGTACTGAAGTAAAGCAATGCTCTGGCTGGAAAAGGAACAGCAGGCCCAGTTTCTACTTAAATTCTGTTGTTTATCATTGAGTAACCTAGACAGAATCATTCCACCTTTTACACCCTCATTTTATTAACTGAAGAGGTAACATTCAGCAGTAGCAACCTACACGTGGTGTGCAGGAAATATCGTATCATTACAGCACATTTATGCTCTCGTATGTTATTATTAAGCAAAGAAAAACACTTTTAAAGGAAAAATCCAATGTATGGCTTGTCCCCCTGCCTGCATATACCCTGCTGCTCTGCGCCACGAGACAGAGCCTGGATCCTATCTGAGGAGCCTCAGGAAGATAGGATGGTGTCAGAGGTGAAAGACAAACACCAACAGTTATTTAAAGTGATTTCCAAGTCTCTGGAGATAACAATGATAATGATTTTTATTATGAGATAAGAGTGTTGTAAAACTCCTAATTTTTTAAGGCAGTGTTTTCTTCCGGATGAAAATGCTCTGCTTTTGTAAGAGTAGGAGGAAATCCAAGATCTACATCTTTACTATTCTCAAAATGCAAAATATAAAACTCAATTTTTTTTGCAAGCACAAGACAGACTCTTGGTGAAGTCTGCTGTAACGGCCTGAGGAAGAAGTTGCACTTCCTTATTGTAATACAAGATGATCTGTGCACAGTGCTTACAAACTATTTCACACTGTAACATCCTGTCAGTTCAGCAAACAATCATCTTGAAACTTTGCAGATGCTAGTTTAACAGATTATCCCCCTCTTTATATAAGGTATTCAGCCTTTGACAGAACCGGTTAACTCCTCAAATGGCGTTTTAGACCCTGCGCTTCACAATTTGAATACTGACCGGGTTTTACTAGGGAAGGAGAGAGATCTTTGGCTCAGGCAGGTCCCGGCTCTCACCTGAAAAGCTTTGCTGGTTTAAGGAAGGTCTGTAAGGCTGTGGCGGTGCCCAAGTGTCCGGAGCTGCTCGCGGACTCAGCTGCTGGTGGCAGAGAGCGAAGAACAGGGGAGGGCAGCGGGGGACAGCGGCTCCCCAGACCCCCGAGCACCACCGCACACCCCTCTGCTGCCCCTGCACACCTCAGCCCCCAGCCCGAACTCCCAGGATGGTAAAACACTCCTCGATTTACACAAAAAGAGCGGGTATTTCTATGCAGAAAAATCCCAAGTGACACTTGCAATACAGAAGCTTTGCAGATGCTGAGTGCATTGTATTAATCTGGAACAAATCCAAGTAGCCTGGATCCTTTTTCCTTTTTATCCTTAGAAAGATAAAACGTAGCTTCAGCACAAACTGTAAGACTGAGGGAACAATAACTGAGTGAAGTATTTCACCCTGTATTTTACAAACTCCATAATAAGCTAGAACAAGTAATTTTGATAAATTCTGTAATGTTAAACCCAAGTCAAGGGTGGAACACAAGAATAAATCTGGGATTTCAATTAAGGGATTTTATTATAATTCCATGGGGAATACTGTCTTTTTCTATTATTTTAATCTAAGAGCAACTGGCAATTACACAAACACCCACCTTGACATGAAACAGTGATCATCATCCCTAGGCTTGCACCTTAAACTAATTAGCTGTGCACCAGCACCTGCTCTTTCACTCAGCACAAGCCTAGGGAATACCCACATACATTAGGGAATGAAGTCTCTCCCTTGTTTACTCTTAACGGCGTTGACATTAGCTCCATTAAGAAAAATTTAAGAAGTTTAATGGCTGCTGTACAAGAACCCCCAATGACCCTAACTGCTGTTACTAATGGCTTCTGGAAGCAGAACTAACATGCCATAATGGCCATCAGAAATCCGTACTGGCTTACTGTTTTCAGAGAAGTGTTCCACACACCCCTCTGCTTCTGTTCCACACTTCTGGAGAGGGGAAACTGTCCAGGTGTGGTCACTTTGGCAAATACACCTCAACACATTCTTTTTCCACCTACAGGGGAATCATAAAAATCCTTCCAGATCAGGACTTAAGCATTTGAAAGATCAGGATACCTAAACAAACAAAAAATTTATTTACTTTTGACCTAGACACAAGCATTAAACCCTCCTGGAGTTTTTCTCTTGCTCTCCTGGAATCCTGCTTAAAAATAGTATTGGAAAGTATTGTTATTAGTGTTCAAAATATATAATAGCTACAGAATTTCTTTATAGTAATTTTCCTTTTTAGACATAAAGACATCAAGTAAACAAGTTCTCCTGGTTTTTTTTCTTTCTTCTTCTTCTTCTTCTTTTTTCCCTTGAGATGAGTTCCTTTTAGAAGTTCCCAGGTCACTCTTTCCTATTAAAAAAGAAAAAAAACCCCCCCCCCCCAAACAAGCAAACAAAAAGAAACACCACCCTTTGAACTTCTGCACCATGAATTTCAGCCAAAAGCAGTAAGGTCCCTAATGCAGATACATTTACAGCCTATTTCCCACTATGAAGAAATTTTCATATTGCAGTGCCTATTTCTTATAATAAATCTCAACCACTTCAGAATCAAATCCAAAGTTTTTGGGTACATTTGTGTGGATTTTCCCCACCTTGTATTTGCACAGCACTTATCACAGCGTGGTCTTGGGCCACAACCAAGCGTGTTGGACTCTCAATGTAAATAAAATGTAAGATATATGACAGGAGAAAAACAGACTTCTGTGCTGAACCAAATTCAAACATTACACTGCATATTTACTTTGCGTGTCCAAAAAGGGTTTCAAAGTGTCTCTGCCCAGTTCTCAGCGCTTGTGCTGACCACATCCTCACTGCTTATGACAGAAGTCTCAGGCTTAACATAGTCCTGGGTCGCTGGTGATGACATGTCCCTGTCCCAGATATCCTTCACCTGCCACTGGCAAACATCAGATCCCAGCAACAGTGACCCAACGCTGTACAACAAGTTTTAAAGTGTTTTAATCCCTTTATTAACATTTGTTATAAAAATGCCATAACACATCCCATGGAGATTAGAAATAACTCACCTATTCAGCAGTAAAACAAGACACAAACCAAACTTCTGCAAAAAGACACAAACCAAACTGCTGATATTTCAAGTTCGCACTGGTATTTAAGTACCTCCTTCAGCAGTTTAAAGCCCTATTGTGTTAAAAAAGTGCAATCCAAAAAGGATCTGAAATGTCCTCTACTAAAACCAAGCCAGCTTTTGGCTTTAGAGCGCCAAAGACCGCCCCCAACTTCTCCATTCATGTGCCAATACTCAGGCCTCGCAGCTTTACCAAATCCGCCTTTTCTGAGGGAAATAAACTTGGAGAAAAGGTTTACGCGCCTCAACATTTGTTCGCCGTTCCCAAGTGTATCAAGTGATGCCATACGAGGCAGTAAATAATCATTACACGGGAAACCTATCGAGCCGTCGGCTCCTCCTGCCGCGCTCCACGCGGCGCGACCCCCGAGCCCTCATCCCGGCGCGCTCTCAC
>NW_005054415.1:838399-887695 GCF_000277835.1 Geospiza fortis | reverse complement strand
CGCGCGGCGACCAGGGACCTGACTGGGCTGCACTTGAGGGACCTGGCCGTGCCACCCCACAGCGCCGGGCTCCCTGTGCTCCCCTGAGGGGCCCGGCCGTGCCACCCCACAGCCCCGGGCTCCCTGTGCTCCCCTGAGGGGCCCGGCCGTGCCACCCCACAGCCCCGGGCTCCCTGTGCTCCCCTGAGGGGCCCGGCCGTGCCACCCCACACCACCGGGCTCCCTGTGCTCCCCTGAGTCCCCCAGACTGTTCCCTGGGACTCTCACTGGGCTGGCAGTGATTCCCCAGAGCATCAAGCCTCCAACATATGGCCACTAATTCAGCCGGAGGCTGGCTCTACCACACCTCAAGTCCATTGCAAAGCTCACTGGAGGCAGCAGAAAGAAATGCTGATTTCCATGGATTTTTGGATTAAGCTTATCTGGTGAGCTGTTAGTCACTGGTAACCACACACAGCCCATGGCAGGCAGGTGTGTGCCTGGCTACCTGCAGCTACAGCCGTGTGTTAGTCATCCATGGACGTAGCATGACTGCAGCAATACCTTAGTAACCAAATAGAGTTTGTATTTGTGCCCTGCCAGCCAGCTGGTGCTTTCCCCTCTCCGTAGGCCTGAGTGATGTGCTGCAGGTGACTCTCAGAGGGAGCAGCAGCTCAGGGCACACATCAAAAGCACAACAGCTTTCTGTGACTCTCTAAGCTCCAGTTCCAATATTGCTGGGAAAATGGGAAAGGCTATGCTGTCTGAGACTGCCCAGCTACTAGGATGACTTCAGGCTGAATTTTGGGAAGGAATTTAAATCCAGTTTCAGCTATGCGAGACAATAGATAAGGAATACAGCTGGAGAAGTGGTTATGTACCTGAGGCACAGGACTGAGCAGCAGGAGAGCTGGACTCTGCTCCTCTGAACCCTGCCCTACAAGGCTTCTACGTGCAGTCTTGGGCAAGGTACCTAATCATACCTTGGTCCTCCCATTCCTGTTTTGGACCTAGTGTCCAAAAGCACTCAGAAATTAGAGGAGCATTCAGATAGAAGCAGTGCGCAGGCTGTTCAGACCATTTCTTAGGGGAAAGAGGAAGGATCTTCCAGTAAAATTATTGTTAAAAAGAATTCTCTTCACTGGAAGTTGGATTAGATAATAGGATTTTAAAAACTGCAGGAAATGGAAAATACATTGTTCTGCTGAGATCATAAATGGAGTAGTTTCAGAACAGATGGACTCAATTTATCACTTCATCAGAATTTTGTGATCTTCCGAGTACACAGATTGCTTAACATAATTTCTGTATACCCACAAAAAGTATTTGCTATCCCAGAGTAAGATCTAAAATTCCTGCATGATTCAACATGACTGACGTTGTAGGGGTTTTTTAACAGCAGCAGCTCCAAAGCATTCCAAGTGCTTTATGTACACTGGTGTGCAGATTACTCTTAAACTATCAGCAATTAGTGTAACATATTTTTAGGAAAAAAAAAAGTAAAAGAAAGAAACCCCAATATATGGAAATTAATATCCAGTTCACAGCCTCCTGCACGTGTTCCGCACAGACTTCCCCTGTTCTTTTAGTGCTGCTGTGTTTTCTCTCAGCGCCGGTAGCCGGGGCACAGCCAGGGCTGGCTCTCACAAGGAGATGCTACCACCCCTTACTGGAGAGCAGCTGGCACTGGAGCCTGCTAACGCCACCACCCAGGCACAGGGCTCTGTCGTGGGTGAGCAAAGTGACAGCATCTCACCTGTGCTTTTAGTGGCTTATCTTTTTGCCCTTGTAAATTAATCCAAAATAGATTTCTTATGCATATGTGGTAGCTGTAAATGTCGGATACTGTGGATATTTAGCCCTTTGTTGGAGGTCCTTCTGAAATGTCCAGATTTAAGTACAGCAATCCATAGGGTGTCTCAGACAACTTTTATGAAAAATTCTTTCCTTAGGAGTTTTCCTCCTGAGAAGCTGAGAGGCCTCAGGAACAAAATGTAAACATTGATTATCTGCTGCTGTGGAATGCAACAGGTAGATCTGTGACTGGTCTCATAAAATTGTTTCTAGTTAATGGCCAATCACAGTCAGCTAGCTTAGACTCTCTGTCCGAGACAGAAGCTTTTGTTATCATTCTTTCCTATTCTATTCTTAGCTAACCTTCTGATGAAACCTTTTCTTCTATTCTTTTAGTATAGTTCTAATGTAATAGATATCATAAAATAATAAATCAAGCCTTCTGAAATATGGAGTCAAATCCTCATCTCTTCCCCAATCCAAGAACCCCTGTAAACACCGTAAAACATAGGATTGTATTTGTGAAACTTCCGTGAAAGTTTTCTTCACAGACAAGCAACCATTATTATTTTCAAGCTCTTGCTTAGAAAAATATCCAACAGCTCTACAATGATATGTACATATTGAGTGGATGAAGTCATAGTATTAAACACACAAATCTAATCTTTCTCAAGATTGAACTGGATAACAATATCATAAATAGTTTTAGAGATTTTGTTAAAATGTAACACATTTGCTGATAAAAATCTAATAAAACAAAATTTTTAGTTTTCCGCATAAGTTATTTGTAGACAGGATGTTTAAAACAAATGCAGCTGCAAAGTGAGTTATAGAGCATCACAGGAGCCTGTTTTGTACAATTCAGATGTGTGCTTCAGTGTAAATTGCTACGATATCCAGGGTCATGAATCATTATGAGACAGAGAAAGATCACTATTTTAAAAATAAGCAGAGATAGAAAAACATAGTAAACTTCAAGCATAATTCTCGTGTGAGGGGTTTACATTTTTCTTAGTAAGTCACCGTGGGTTGAACTTGCCTTCAGTTTGTGCGTTCATTATTTATTTGGTTCTAAATAATTTTATTTGCAAAATGTTTCAACACTCAGATTTTCAGTAGTTCCCATAAATGAGTCAGTTAGGACTCATAAAGTGGTTGCTGACCAAATAAATATGTGACAAAAGCAAATCAGAAATATATTTATAACCTCAGAAAGTATTATTTTAAACTTGAAAAATTTGAAAATTAATATAGGGCAGACTCTTTTGTGGGGTAGTCACTATATAAAGTACCACAATATGTTAAGTTGTACTTGCAAAATTAGCAGTAGACTTTTAATATATTCACTCCTTTTAAATACTCCTTTGAGGTCCTGCAACCTAATATCATGGGTAGGGTAGCGTGCTTTACCGTGCTGCCTTTTTGTAGTTCCTCAAATACCCAGAAACAGTGACCAAGACAACCATAATTTCTGCTTTGCATCACTAGTTTCATGATTCTGATCCAGAAAGACAGAAATGAAATGTTTTAAATGAACTCTACAGTAGGAAGTATTTATAAGAATATTGTTTGTTTGTTTTGGATAAGATTTAGCATCTATTTACCAGTGTGCATCCGCACACACTCCACTCTCTTTGGCCACTGATCAATTTAGAGAATGAGACAAACAACCTGAGTAAATTATTTGCTATTTCCTGTAAAGATATCTAATAATAGAACAATCCCAACCTGCTAGACACGACATGCTTAGGAAGGATGTAGCAAGACACTGTTTTGAGCTGCTACATTGCTGTCACCCTTATTTTCAGGGCAATATTAGAATCAATTGCTAAAGACTCTAAGGTTTATGCTGCTAAATGCATGAGCATCTCACTGCATCAGCCTGGCCAAAGAGAAGGCAGAGTTTCACTGCTGTTATGTGGTTTGCACTTTTGGCTTTTGGATTAATTGACCAAACTTTGGGGAATAATTTGCTGCTTTCTCTAAGCAGAGCAATAGATGTCATACATGTTTCTCTGGGGACATGAAAAGCCATTCAGCTCTCTTGTTATTTGTTTTAAAGTTGTCAAAGACTCTTGGCTGACTTGGAAAGATGATCATGCTTTCCAGCACTCCAGCCTTCATTAAAGTTAGTGGGACAACAAAGAGAGAAAGACTCAAGCTAATAGCTTAGCTCAAGCTCACAGCACTGGGAAATGCTAATTAGGGAAGGTACCAAGAGTGGGAAAAGTGTGTGACTGAGGAGACTATGCAGAGTTTCCTAGAGGAACTGAAGGACTTAGGAATACAAGTCCCACCACTTGCAGCTCCAGAACCTGGGCTAGGAAGTTTTGTTTGAATTCTTGGACAAACAATCAAAAAACCACTTGTATCTCCTCTCCTGTTCATGCTTAAGATTCTATCTCCAGAACAAAAAAGTGCACTACTCCTTGAAAAATCTGTGGCTGGTTAATTGCTTTAACCTTTTTACCTAACTTGCAGGTGTGATTTGTACTGAACCAAGGGCTATAGATCAGCCTGAGCTTTAAATCTTTCTGTATACTCAAGCTGACCTGTAATAAAATGGAACATTTTCTTCTAGAAATTTAATTACTCTCAACAATGACAGAGGACCTGATCTGTGGCTTCCTAGAAAACTGTTAGATGGTCTTTGTTGAGGAGTCACTCTTTTTATTAATTGGTAAGTCACACAAGAAAGGAAAATAAATGAAAAGAAGGCCATTTCCCTATTAGGGGCCCTAACGCTGCAGGTGGAACTTGTCACAAAATGGAAGATGTTATTGATTGAAAGAACACAGAAAAGAACAGATCGTTTTATGTTCACAGTAAATGATAAAACTATTTAGCTAACTGTTTTCAATTTGCACTTTCAGTATCTCTGCATTAGTAACCTGCATTAGTATAACTTCTATACTGGAAAGAAAAGAAGAATACTTTGGAAAAATCAGTAAGGAACAAATGGACCATGCATATTATTAGGAGAAAATGTTCTTATGTAAATTGGAATACAATTAGAACACAAGATTCTAAAAGAATCCACTAGGAAACATGGATTTACCAAAAAAAACCCAAAAAACCCCAACAAACCCAAACCCACGCATCCCTGTTACAAATCAATTTTAAAAGTGTGGGGACAAACTTCATCTGATTAAATCAATGTAGCCCTATTACAGTGAAACCAACAAAGTAAAATTTATTTCTATTACCTGAGGATGTAGCCTTTCATATTATCCCACTGGGCTTTCAGAAGTAACTTACTTCTTGAAGATTAGTTTATTTAGATCACAATGGGGATTTGAAAAGAGAGAATACAAAGAAAAACATAGCTCTCCCTTTATTTTCCTCTATGCTGAGAAACAGAGTGTGTTTTCCTCCAAGTAGTTGGTATTTTCAGACAAATCAATATAATAACTGCCCCAAACCTCAGAGAGGCTAAAGTGGAAAACACTTTCTGAATATCCTGAAATCATGGAGTCCTGCTTGCTATCTGTGAAATCAGTGGAAGAACTCCCATTAAATTCAACAAAACCAGGCTGTGGTGATTCTTAGAGTAAGGCAGAAGAGTAACCTCAAATTTCCAACAGTAAAGGTTTCTCTCCTTTGCAATAAAATCTTAGAATTTATTGACATAGTAACATTAAAATTGTTCATTCTGCATCTTCACTACATTTGTTTTCAGTACAACACATTATTAACTGAAATCAGCTGGGCAGTGATTAACTTCATGAGGTAAGGATTGTCTGGTGCTTAAGAATGTCCACATGATAGTTGGTTGTACTGGCATTACAATAAATTTTTTCAATGTGGATAAACTACTGAACTGGGAAAAAAACCTGGCTAGCTTCTAACAGGACTGCATCCAAAATGGATACTCTTTGTTCTTTAAAATGAATTCATGCAGCTCATAAAATTTAATCTCAAGTGAGGCCAGCAGCCAGTTTGGGACACAGGACAGCTGTGATGTGCTGTGCTGTGCAGGCCAGATGAGGCACCACGGTAGGAAAAGCCTGTAAAAACTGAGACACTGATGAAGACACTAAATAAGAAATGAAAACTAATAACTTTCCAATAATGACATTTGAGAAATAAACATCAGTCCTAATTTATGTTCTTTTAGTGTTTCACCAGCTCATCACAATTTTCTATTGTAGTCTTCCCTCACTAAGCAGCACCAGAACATTGGACTTTCACAAATGTACAAAGACAGTAATTATAGTTCACAACTACTGAGTTTTTGTGGACAGGTTTTTATCTCTAAGTGGACAGGCTTTTCGTGTCTTTTTTGTGGGCAGGTTTTTATGTCTAAGTGTGATAATTAGCAAAATAATTACATAATACAGAAATTACAGAACTGCATTATTTCATGACTTGTTATTATTCTTTTCTATAGCTTTTACTTTAAAAATACTCCTCTAAAATTTTAACATAAAATATCACTTTATTCAATAGAAATGAAGTGCAGTAATGCATATGAAGATTTAGGTCTTGTTTTGGTTTGTTTTTTAAAAAGCAGACTGTCAATGCCAGGTAAAATTACCAGACCAGTGCTCTCTGTAACTGCAAAGGTTGGATTTATTCTTTTTCACATGAATGCCTCAGCTTCCAGATTCCCAGTGTCTGTATTTGCCCGCGCTCCCCAAGAAGTTTGTTCTGCTTCTGACAGACCATCGTGTGACTCACCTGAAGAGCTCAGAAGTGCTGACTTGTTACAAAGCACTTGGGGTAGGAGGGCAGGTGCAGGGCAGTGTGGTCTCTGCCCCTGTGCACGACAGGAAAGGCCAGGGCAGCCTCTCCCTTGGAGCCAGTATTGCCCTTACCCCCTTGGCTTTCCACCCTACTAACACTGTCCCAATATTTTTCTGCAACAAATTTCAGTTTTCTCAGTTCTACCCTTAGATTAGTGGGATTCTGTGGGTAGTTACCACTACCTGAAGGTGCTACTGCCTGCATTCAAGAAACATTATAAAGCCAGAGCCTTCAAACTACCTTTTGTAGCTGGAGTTGGTGGCTTAAACACTGCACAGAAGTGATTCAGGAGGTGGCACACACTGCAGGTCAGACATACTTGAAATTGTCAGCAATCATGCTTTATGACATTATATTGATGGATAAAAGTTGATATCATAACATCAGGTTAGTAAGACACTTTGGGATGAAAAGAATCTTATAGAAATAATACATTATTTTATAAGTTATTCCTCCCATGCACCATGAAAAATTTTGAAAAGGAAAAGCAAACATGCATTGAAGGAAGACAATATGAAAGATTTCTACCTGCTGTTGGGTTAGCCATTGATTTTTCTGACCGAGAATGTCTCTTCATAGTTACTGATTACCAGGCAACCACAAAGCAGCTTGATTCAAGAATCACTTTAGTGAAGAGGGACAAAACCCCAACCCAGCCTTAATCAGTCTCCTATTTATTCTAAGAATGAACAACAGTCCTGTTCGGAAATAGGTTACAGGAGGAGGGAAATGCAAACAGCAACCATTAATGCACATTTCACCTCAATCACATCATGTTATTTTTAAAGAAAAATATTTCTTCACACTGCTGGTGCAATAATATGTTGCGCACAGACCAGGAAGATGTATTTGTTTAGGGATTTTAGGTTTGGGGGTTTTTTTTAAGATGGTAGCTTTAAGTTCAAAACAGATATTTTTGCCAAGCAGCATAGAACAGCAATTTGAACCAGTATTATTTTCAGATTTCGCTGTCACCAAATCTAGCACAACAAAAGAACTTTAGACCTGGGAAAATGCAGCTGAGAGTGCAGATTAGTTTCACTAGTAGCTATTCAGAAGCATTTGATTGCTTAATGATCTTTAAGCTCAAGAGTCAAACATTGCTTCATACAGCAGCAAAGGTCTTTTCATATACCCGCACAAGAGCATTTTATTTATTTTAAACAAGCAAAGCACTCACCAAATCTGCACTCATGGTTCCTCAGATTTCTCTACCACCACACAAATGCATTCTTTACAAGCCAGCTCTTGCATACAGTCAAGTGTTTTTTTTCTGGCAGAGGTTTGCACTATGGGAAAGTAGGATTTCATTATACAGAAACATTAAAAAATAAGCCTCACATCCCAACATTAGATTGTCAAATAATTTACATGGAATAATTCAAATATGGATATGTGAGGGCTAAGGGGTTGTATTCCTACAGGGAAGGATTACTACAGGGAAGAGCCTAAGAGATCTCTGGCACAGGAAAATCTACAACCATTTAGAAATTATGCACCATGAGAAAAACAAATCTGTTTTCAATCTGTAGATGAAATCATGAATAATGTATCTGTCAAAACTGCTGGTAAATAACTTGTGGAAATACAGTCAAGACACACATTTAGGTCACTGCACCCAGAAAACATTTTTGAGGAAAACTTTTGAAACCACTACAAATTAGGTAGAATATAAAGCTCCCAAAATCTGCACTTTCAAGACAAACAGTTTTAAGACATACTAAACTTGATTCTTAGAAAATTATTTTGCATTGTTTAGCAAAAGAAGCAAGTTCTAGGAATCAGCAGAATAATAACTTTTTGCCCTTTAACAGTACCTGGAATAATTAATTTATTTTTTGTTACAACCTCTAAATAGGTAAATAAACTCCCTTCTTGACTAATTGCACACTTTATCTCCTATGACTTTTACTCTTTATGACTACAAATGAAGTTGTAGTCAAACATTCTGTTTTAAGATCTATCATGAGTTTTAGCATCCGTCAAGAAGTCAAATGGCTGGCTGCATTTATTTACAATACATTTTCCAGGTAAGACTATTTTCTAACCAGCTGCTCACTTTATATTTAAGACATACTCATGATGACTCCAGACATAAAATGGAAAAGGTCCATTTTGAAAGGACATTAAAAAAGTGGCCACCAGCCACCGGACTACAATTATTTTCTAAAGATTTAGTTCTGGGAAAACAAGTTTGGATTTAGTATTTCAAAACCTGAGCTGTAAATTCTGACAAAACAGAAATCATGTCTCACAAACAGAAAGATTTACTTACATTTCAGCTTCTTTTCTGCCACAAGGGAGAAGACTGTTAATTAAAAAATACATACATTTTTAACCATAAACACTATTTGATCAATTTTCTTTTTAATTAAGAGTCTCAGCAAATCAATTTAATGCCAAACAGGACGATATACAAACGTTTCAGATTATGTATTTCCAACGGTGTGCAGTGGACCACCAGAAGGAAAAGTACCAGAACCTGCAGTATGTGCATGTCTCCCAGGGAAGGACAAGAACACACTTCAGTAACATCAGCTGTGCTTCAGGAACTGCTGAACATGGATTTTAGCTGCAAGTAAATCCAATTAACTCTTGAATAGTTCTACACAACCCCCTCAGCATGGCAGCTTTGAGCAGCTGCTGCCCTGCAGCTGCAACACCACCCCACGGCCAATTTCAGAAGACAAGGAAAAAAAATGGATCCTTCTGTAAGCTTCCTATGTATTTGAGGATGAAAATTAGACAAAAATCATACATTAAGAAATCATTACACATGTATTATCTTCCATTTATTCCCAAGCTTACAGACTCTGCTCCAGCTTTCCTGAAAGGAAGCCCAGCAGACCACGGCCACCTGAACAAAATCAGCTTCCAGGCAGAGGGGCCCAGGACTCAGCTGGGGAAGGACCCTGATCCTACAAAAAATGTTACTCGAGTAACTCTTTCCACAGTGCTCTGAAGGGGAAGACAGGGTGTCAAGAATGGTGATAAACTGCAGTAGTTAGATTAAACATTTATTTTTTTTTCATATATTCACAAAATCTTCACAAAAGTATTGAAACTCAAAAAGGAATTAGACTTGAGTCAAATACAGAGATGAAATGTACAAGACAAATGAGCAGGCAAACTAAAAGGTCTTGAAAGTATTTTACTTCAGATTGAAAAACGAACAGTTCAACTGTTCCGTTTAAATAAAGTTTTGCAAGATATACAGTATTTTATGAATACAATGCTGGTCATTTGAGGCAATGTAAAATACCTGAATTTTTCCTTCATGCTTTTTTTTTTTTCCTTTTTTTTTCTTTTTTTTTTTTTCTTTTAGAAAGATACTGTTTACCAAAAAGAAACTTGAGCAGTCCAGGAAAAGCTTTTTTCCATTAAATTTATGAAAACCATAAATTGAGGCAAACCTAAGATTCCCAATGGAATCAAGATTATCTTCCCGCTACCACCACCTTAAAATTATCACATGCTTATTGGAACACTAATATCTGCACCCTAGGAGTACAGTTGCTTTCAACAATGAGGGTGATTCTTTTAAAAACACTTCAGTGTGGTAAATGCGATACAGATCTTTGCAAGTATTAAGTTTTGGAACAGTTTTGCTAATAGCAGCTAACAATACTGGATTAATATAATTTATAAATAATTGTTCCCTAAGCGGTGAACATAAGTCTACACATTCACAATAATCTAAAACAAAATAAATAGTGACTATGCATAATGTGGTACAACTTTCACTAGTTTCTATGAAGAAAAGCTGAACATCTTGATAAAATTATCTGATCAAATTAAAATATGACTCTAAAAATTAAAAAAAAATTGTCAAATTAACATCACGTAAGCTTAGTGTTGGAGTAAATGTTATGACTTGCTGTATTTTTGGAATATATATATATATTTTCCTTTTTGAAGTAAAACACTTTAACACATTGAAAATGTTTATTAATTTAAGTGATAACATTGGTTCTGGTCTCATTTTACTTTAAAAATCATTGCACTCATTAGTGCCCATAAAGGTCAGGTTGGTCTGTAGTATTCTGTAAATGTATATAAAAAGTTTCTCAAAGCTAACAGTACTTTTTATAAAAGCATCATCTCAGAACTGCTGCATTTAATACAGCCAGGTACGCCAAGTACAGACTCTCCTCTTTACAGAAATATGTGAAAGTAAATGCCACTTAACTCTCTAGCACTGAAGTGTCCCCACTCCTGTCCCAAACTATGCCTGTGAGTGCAATTTTCCATTTCATTCGCATTCATGGCATCAAAGGTACTGCAACCTAGACTTGTGATGTGACTGAACCACACACATGTGGAGTTTCAATGAAATGAGAACTAGGTCAATGAAGAAATATTATGAGATATGAAAGGTTTGGGTCTTTAAGGCAATATAAAGTATATTTCACTATTTGAAATTGTTTTGTTTTTAATAATTAAGTGTATATATAAAAATGCCTAAGAGGGGAGTGAGAAAAAAATACTTTAATTGTAAAATTTACTTAAAGCTTCAACAGTTATCATCTCCTACAGGAGTTAGCAAAAATATAAAAGACAAAAAAACCCAGACCTGGAGGGGGGAGGAAAGGCACAAACAAGGAGGCATGGGATTAAAGCAGCCCAGGAATGCAAACGTCTGTAACAAACTGACTTTTGTTGTTTTGTTTAAAAAAAAAAACAAAAAAAAAAAACAAACAAAAAAAACCCAAAAAAAACCCAAAAAACAAAAAAAAAAAAACCCCAAAAAAACCCCAAAAAAACCAAAAGCAAAAACAAAAAAACCCCACCAAAACCCAATCATCACCATCAATCAAACAAACAAAAAAAACCAAACCCCAAGTGGCCCTTTGTTTTTCTTTAAAAAAAAAGAAGGAAGGGTCGAGGAGAAACCACTAAGGGGAGGAAGAGAAGGATGCAACTATAAAACCCCATTGCCTGAAATGATGGCACTCTAGAAAACAAGGTGAAGGTTACTTCTCGGAGATGACAAGCTCAGTGTCTACACAAAGTACATGTACACTTTATACAAATGAAAATCTTCATTTGTCACCATAAACCTTTCTTTCAGAGGAACAGCTTTTGCAGATCAAAAGTTCTATGAGATCTTCCAAATGCCAAGAAAAGAAAATCTGAGCAATATAACTAGTAATGTCTCTTTATATGGATGTTAAGATGACAATTCAGATTATTTTCCAAACTAATCCTGAGAAAAATTTATGTTTACAATTTAAACAGTAATGTTATGTAAAAAGTATTAACAAATCCACTATTACAAATGTCAGTTTTCCTATATGGTCATCTATATATACACAATAAAATGGTAAGTATATGCAAAAATAATTAAAAAATCATGCACAAATTACTTTCACCTTTAAAGGCTGGGTTTCCCTCAAAATACAATTTTTTGCCTTTTTTTTCCTATTTTTTGTGTTTTATTTGTTTGTTACCACCCCCTAGACACACTGAGTACTATCTCTACAGGTCAGCATGAGCTGATGGGAAATACATTTATTTTACATTCAAGCTTTTATATCCTAAATGACCCTGTTGTAGCATATGACTTATCAAATGAGCAGCCTTTTTCCTCATTTAAAAAAATTAATTTTTTTCCTTTTTTTTTCCATTTTTTCTTTTTTTTTCTTTTTTTTTTTTTTTTTGCAGTGATCAATCTTCATGTTCCGTTCCGTGGCGAGCTGGGAAAAAAAAATGCAGTTGCTAATCTATGTCTGAACAGTCTGAAGCTCCAGAAGAGATCCAAGGAGTCACTATCAAACTATCCTGTAGCATGAGATCATTGCACACAGAAGAACAGTCATAAAGTAGGCAACTATCTACAAAGGTCTGACAGGGCTGCATCCCTCTTGTGTTTCCTCTTTTTGCCGTGGAAAAACTGGTGGTGTGATTTGCTGCCTTGGTGCTGTTTGTTTGTGACTGAGGTACCATGGCTTGAGTTTGTTGGACCTTGGAAGCCTTTGTTAGAGGAGCGAAATAACCGTGCAGATCCGTGCTGTGGAGGAAAGAGAACGTGGGTCAGTAAGCCCTGCAGTGGATACAGCCTGGCAGTCACACAGCCCTGCTCCTGCACAACCAGCATGCTGACTCCTGAGAACACACCTGGAAAACCTGCCATGGCAGAAGGAACCTGAGACAGCAGCACTGCAGGGCCAATCTCCCACCTGGGTGGTTGCAAACAAATGTTCATCTCTAGCCCCAAACAAGAGGAGCAAAGAACTTGGAATTTTGGAAAGTATAACAGTATTTTACAGAAATGTCCATAATCTAAGACAACACAGGAAGATTGCTCAAACCTGTGCATGCCCATGATCTAACAATCCCCATCTTTTCAGAGATGAGATCATGGGCATGCACATTCCAGCCTGGAATTAGTTCTGCCCAATAATACAAACACACACCCATAGCACAGCCAAGGCCAGGTGTGTGAATTGTCTTGTTACAGGACAGATCATCAGCAAGTAAGAGGCATGTCTTTGGAATTATTTTCAAGGAAAGTATTCCAGAAGGCTCTGGACTATGTTTCAAACATAAAAGATCCAATTTCTAAAAAAGTGTAAGAATTTAAACTGCATATATCCAGGGTATACTGTATACAGAGGCGTAGAATATTTCCAGAATACTGAAGCATTCCTCAGTTTGGGAAATCTCTTAAATGCATAAGTTCTGACAGTTGTCATCATAAGGATGTTTGGCCACAGGAGAAAATGAGGGTGAATGTCACGTATCACAAAGAATCTTCACCTCCCTTAGTGGAAGACAGATCAATAAGTATCAACAGCTAAAAGAGCAGTCAGTCAGGGTTTTAAACACACATTTTTGCTAACTGCTTTCACTGAGTGTAGGCACACCTCATCTCTCAAATTTTGCAATCAAAACTGGACTGATGTGCTTCTTGCAAAGGAGGAAATGGGTGCAACACAGCTGAATACCTCTGGCAAATTTGGTGTACAAGTCAGACCAACTTCATCTGTTTTAAGGTTGGGAAAGCCACGGTTGCAAATTCATCTGTGCAAGCTTAACAGAGAACCAGGTGGCTTCACATACAATCAGTGCTTGGAAGCTTTTTAATGGGGCAAAGGGAGGTGAAAAATGCAGTGCTCCCTTTCCAGAACAAATTACCCTTCCATGGAGGATATGTGTAATATTCAAATAATCTACAAAGCTGTTGTTTTCAAACATTTCACAAACCTGAGATTTGTTCGTGTTGCTGGATGTATTGGCTGTTTGGCTATTTTGTGTTTTCCCACTTGACTGGGAGGATTCCAGTGACACTTCTTGTGACCCCACTCTGTTTGTGGTAGACTGACGACAACTCAACTGTTTAGAGGTTTTGCAAGGTGTTCCATCAGAATCCTTCAGGAAAATGTAAAGGATTAGTGAGCTTTTCTTAAGAGTGAGTATTTCTAAAAGTGAATTTTCTTTTAAAAATAAAGTTAACAGTGGACAAAACTGAAAACTTGTTTATTTTACTAGATATTAAAATTCTTTCAATCCAGAATTCTTATCAAGTAAAACAGATTTAAAGATGTATTGACGTGTGATTCTGGTTTTGAGATTTGCCTTTTATTTTTTAAGTAAAATTCCCAAACAGATCTTTTTCAAAGCTTTTAGCCTGTTTGTTTTTTAAAGCATGTGGCTTAGGATTACCAGTCTGTTTTACTTTTGAAATACAGTTTTCCCAGAGAAAAGAGGGCTGTGAAACTTTGTGTCTATATATTCACTTTCTACATGTATTGTGTCAAAAACACACTGCAACTTTTATGTGTAGAAATTGCATAAGAATTAACATCTTATGCAAGTTAGGATTCTGGATGAATTAATTGACTAGGATTGTGAGCTCCCAAAATGTATTTTGTGACAATATAAATCAGAGGGGGAAAAAACCCAAAGAAATTTTGAAAAGCAGAGTCAGAAAACTTCCAGTACTTACTACATCACTAGAGCTGGACAATGTAGATGATGATGATGATAAAGGACCTGATGAAGAATTTGAAGAATGTTTACTAAGTGTTTCTGAAGTTTTATTTCTAGGTTTTCCCAGTGCTTCATTCTCTTCAGCAAGATTATTGTTGCATTTGTCCAGCTGTTGAGTATCTACTATTAAGGTTACTCCATTACCTAGTAAAAACAAAACAGAAACATCACCACACATTTATATGCAAAAATATGTTGCCTTGGGTTTTTTTAATATAGCCCCTAAGATACAAAATACATGTTACATCCACAGTAACACATGGACATTAATGCACTGAGCATTGCTCATGGTTTGAGATGGAAATTAGGGACAGAAGATGTGAAAGAAGGCAGCAACAAAGTTCAGATGTGCTGCTGTAGATTGTTTCATGAAACACTTCAACAGCACTCAAATACACAGATTTAAATTCTGTTCCAATATGCCCCATACTCAGCAACTCCAATTTTTCTTCTGCTGGAGCTTCTATGATCAGAAGAAATCCAAATAAGCCCCATTATTCTGTAGGATTTCCTACACTGAAAATTCAAGATAGAGAACTCTCATATATCACTAAGCTCTGCCTTAAAAAAAAAGGAACTTAGATCTGAACTAAATCAACAAGACAACCACTGTTACTGTCACCATTACTTCCTTAATATAGGGTTATTTTTCTTTTTTTGATTGCTGTTTTATCTGAAATAAGACACTTAGGAGGTAGAGATTTACATGATGTCTGTCCACAAAGGCAGCTAAAAGGGAGGTGATGGGAGCTCAGGGCCTGCAGCTCCACAGCTCCAATGGCAAAGAGCACATGCTGCTGACAAATCACTCATACAAGTTCTAAAAACAAGTTAAAAAAATCCCAGCCTAGCCAAAAGAACGGGTCCTTGAAACATCTTCTCTGATTAATCGCTAACAAGAGAACACTTCTGACAGGAAACATTCTAAAATTAACTGGAGAGTACGAAAATTAATTCTAGTTTGAACACTTCCAGACAGCAGACACACCTGCACCAAGAGAGGGTGGCAACTGGCTGCTGAAGTCAGAAGATGGGCAATGGATTAAAGGTGATTCCAAAGGGCATTGTCACCAAGTTCTCTGGTTAGATTTTGTGTGTTTCCATTTGTTAAAAACAAGATCATGATTGATACTTCAGGACTTTTCTATTTAAAAGACTTATTCCTCTTACACAGTGAATCTTGGCTTAAGTATTGCTTCCTTACACATATGGTATGTTAGACTTTAAAATTACTATTAAAAATGCAGAATTTAAGGATTCAGATTTAAACTACCATGCCCAGCAATTCTTGTTACAACTTTGTCCACATTTAAAGGACAAAGGAAGCATGACACTGACAATGTGGTAATTTAAATTGGAAGTTTTTCCAAAGTCTCTTTTTGGAAGCCAGCACTCTTTACAGACCTCTCTACCAACCAAATCTATTGTAGTAAAATAAAGATAGGGACATTTTACTCTTGTACAAATCTGACTTTTCTGGATGAAAAGATGAAATTAATACTGAAAAAAAAAAGAAGAAACTGCTATTAAGATTGACACACAGACTTATGTGAGGCAAAAGCAACAACAAAATCTATACAAGCAAAATGTGCAGGAAGTTTCCCCCTCATCCCTGCTGAGTCAGAACTCACCATTACATGAAGATTCTGTTCTGCTTTGCATCCCCCACTGCTTGGATATCCAGTCTCTGTATGTGGCCACTTCTTGTGTTACTCTAATTATTCTCCCTAATATACTGCAAACCAGGGAAAAAAAGAAACAAAACCATCACCACAATTAATTTTTAGACACAGAAAAATATAAGCAATGGATGTCTGAGATTAGACTTGGAGACTTTACCTTTCTGTTTCGTTGTTAGGATAATATTTAGCTATTGGGGAAACAGCATGGCTCAGAACAACATAGGCATAATCAAAAGCCTGCTTCACTTGCATGGCACCATAGGAACTCCTCCCAACATCATTACCTTAAAATAAGAATATAAATAAATTAGTAAGATTGAAACTGTGGTTATCACCTTTCATGCAGGAGACAGTAATCTGTTTTAAAAATTGCCCTTAAGTACCAACTAACTGTAGCCACCTCTTGTAGAAGAGGATTAGCATAAAACATAAATATTTTATATATATATATATATATATATATAAATAATATTTCTTTAGCATAAACAGCTTAAAAGATCTACAGGGATTTAGATGTGAAGAAGTCCAGACCAGCAATTCTCTGGGTACAAGTACAATATATGAAGAGAATAAAACCCCTGCAGTGCATCTATTAAACATTTAACAGTACTGCTCTTCCATTTTGGTTTCTGAGGATACCTGGCTGTAATGGATCCTCAATGTACAGCATTGATGGTCTGTAGCCATCCAACATGCTCTTCTGCACTTCATCCTTGGCAACATAAGAGCCACCATCCTTTATTCGGATTCCAGTCTTCAGATAGTTGAAGTGACGTCCATATAATTCAAAAAACTCTATTAAAAGAACACCATAGTTGGCATTGGGCATACAGGCATCTTCCCTGGGATGCAGCTATTAAGAAGAGAGAAAAAAAAATTCATTCTTTTATGACTTCAAGTTCTTCTCTTTTTCACAGAAAACATCTCTAAATACAGTAATAAAAAAGAAGAAAATAGATATGTCTAAATAAAGTATTTTCCCTTGATGAAGCAGTTTTGCATCTTTAAAATAAGATGCTATGAGAACTTTTATAAAATAATTACCTCTTCAAAAAAAGGCTGTCAAACACTAATCTTTGTGCATTTGAACTGTTAGTCCAATAAGTGAACTTCCAGCACTAATGGTGGGTTTCTTGTGAAAAAGCAGATATTGCACCTCACAAACCTGGGTCTGCAATGCAAATACAGACTCCTCACGTGCACAGCTATGCACAGGATTCCCTCTACTTTAAGTAACCAGCCTGAGAGGCAGCCTAAATGAACAAAACCAGCTCAGAGTTGTAACAGATATGAAATTTAACTTTTTTTAAAATTATTTTTTAAATGAGCAAATGGAAGTGCTGTTACTCAACACAAGAAAATGGATTAGGAGAGATTTTTGTTTTAAACTATATGCATGTTGCCCTTATTTCCTTTGTGCTCAGCAGGAAACTGCAAAGGCTCTCAGCAAACACCAAGGTCCAGTTCCAGGCTCAGGTTTTAGAGCAATTACAGTCTGGAAAAGTATGGACATACACTTGCAAACAAATTATACGTAACATTTAGTTCAGGAAAATAACAGGGCCGATACAGCCAGGAATCAGCTACTTCATATTTGTCCAGTATTTCCCTCTCCCAGGCACAACAATATAGATTCAGCTCATGCACTTTGTTCTATTATATTTAAGAGAAAGTTGTCAAAGATGTTTGCTATCAGCTTAGTAACCCAGAGAACCAAGATTACACTGCATTTGTGAAAGCACATACAGGGTGTGTGACCTGGAGACCAAGTGTTATAAAGGACAGCTGCAGCTAACACCAACCTTATGGAACTTGTTCCAAGCAAGTTATACAACATTCAAGTTGTTTTACCATGAATGACACGTCATATCATGTGTATCAAAATCATATGTATCAGTGCCTGGCATTGGTACACCAAGAGATGCTCTGAACACCCAGAGTACCAAAAGTGTCAGCATCAGAGAAGGAACAGAAGACAGATGGGACATAACTAATTTTAAATGAAAAGGCGGTGCAACCCCAAAAAATGATAGCTTAAATTATTAAATTGGAGGGTTGATCAAATTCTTTCTTAAGGTGATGTCCTTAGGCACAATGGCATTGATAGATCCCATTGAACTTACCTGAAGGAAACTGACAGCCATTAAAAAGAGACTATAAGAACCAATTCCACCTGTAAATACTTCATTAAGGTCCCTCTGCAACAGGAACTGTTTCAATACTAAAACTAGAAATGGTAACACAGGATATTTCTGAAAGAGAAAAACAAAGCTGTTACCATACTGTGATGCATGCATACAATGGAGAGCATACTGAAACCATCTGTTTTATTATATCTTGTCTTTAAGCTAACTATAAATCTAACCTACCATTTTTAGTAACAGTGGAGAAGAGCCAATGCCCTGCCTGTGATTAACAAGGTATTTTACCTGTTTGATTCTGGTGGCAGATATTAACAACAGAAAAAAGTTATTACATCATAAAATCGGAAGTATTTGGGTTGAATGTATATACATATACAGATATATATACATACTTTTCTCATAGAAGTGAAAGATATAGCAAAGGAATAACTGTGGAGATACTGACACCTGTAACAAAACCTTCTTGCTACAATTGAGAGGTAGCTCAAAGTGCACTGAGATTTCTGTCCTGCAAATACTTTGGATGCCCAGAGTTAAAGAAAGCCCTTCAAAATTACTACACCCAGGTAACATTTTCAATCAACAAAATACCTTTGGGCAACTAGTCCTTTAAAGGGTTTATCTGCATGGATTCCCCTAAGAGGTGTGGTGAGCACAGACCTTTGGGACAGCAGTGGAGGCTGGGCTACACCTGCACTCTGTACACCCCTCACAGGGGAGGGGCAAAAGAGGCTTAATAAGATCACTGCTTTTATCAACACAGAGCCAGAAAGTGCCTTAGTGTCACTGATGAAATGGGGATCACTATGTCTGTGACTGCAAAAAGATTAAAAGGAAAGAATTTTGCCAAGAACTTCTCTGCACGAGCCTTATGGTGAGTATTGGGAGCCCTGTCTAACTGAAGATCCCTATCTATCTATCTGACGATTCTGAACTATTAAGAACTTCCAGTCACAAGCTGAAGTGTTGAATATCAGTATATACCAAAATTTAAAGATGGGATTTTTCTTGGAAAACTGCACACCCTTAACAAAGGCTCCAACTGCCTCGGATTTCCTAAATAACCTGCATGAAGAGAAAGAGGCATTTCCAAGCCTAATGCCAAACACGACATCTCAGAAAGGTACTGAAGTTATATGGGACAAAATAAGACCCAAGAGAATGCCCTGCAAGTGTTACATAGAGAGTGCCTCAAGAACACCAATAAAATCACTTGGCAAGAACACACCAAGTTTTCTCCAGGTCAAACAAAGGACTCTCCTCAGCTGCCCGTACTCAAGGCCAGCTGTGGTGTGGCACAGCTGCACAGCCTTGGCTCAGCCTGCAGGGAGAACAGCCAGTGGGAAAGCACCATGTGGGAAACCTCGCTGGGAGTGCCTCCACTCTGCTCCAGAGCTGCTTCCCTGCACTGTCAGCCTGATCCACCTGCACTGCTGCTGATCCTGACGCTGATCCCGACCCTACCCACAGCCTGCACATCCTCCCTGGCCACTTCTCTGCCAGGCCCCGGCCACTCTGGGAGCTGACCCCAGCTACTGGCACCAGACCTGCTCTGCTCTTTGGGCTGGGGGACCACAGGGCTGCAGCAGCCTTGTCCCTGCTGCCATGGACAGCTCCTGCCCCATCCCCAGGGGCACAGACCCCTCTCACGCCCTGACCCAAGGCCAGAGTGTCACAAGTAACCCAGGCTACTTGATTTTCTATGCTTTCACACACAAAAACAGCTTCAGGCTTTCATGAGGAGACTATCTCCCATCTTGAAATTCAGAAATGCAGAGCTCAATGAACTGCAGTTAAAAGAGCAGAACACTTAAAACAGACAATAGTGCATTTTTCTTAATCATTGTACCATTAAAAACTACTCCACGTTTTATTCTTGTATTTTAGTATCTTCATGCTTTTCAAGGCAATATATCTACAACTTAAGACCATCCCTCAGTATTATCAGATAACAAAAAACAACAGAGTAAAAGTGTATCTCTAGTAAGGATGAAGTCAAAGTAAAACAGAAAAGGAAATTAAGTTATCAAATACTCAATGTGTAGTTCCATGAGAGTGTTGCCTAACCTGGATAAAATCTTTGATGAGCTGGGCTGCTTTAACCCCATTCTGTACATTAAAGCTTATATCAACTTTTACTTCAGTGAAGGAATCTGTCAGTTTAATAATAGGTACCTGCAAAAGAAAGATATAATAAGTCAATACAGATTTCCAAGACACACTTGCTTTCATTTATGACTTATATGCACCAGCAAACCTGAAGTTTTTTATGAATTTATAGAGAGAAGGTAGGCAGTGAAATCAGGACTCCTATTTATGAACTCACTGCCTTGCCAATCTGGTTACATAAACTTGGCTTTTCTAACTCATAAACACTATTTTCAATTTACTGTAACTTAATGCTTCACCTTCCAGGTGATTTATTCTGGACTGGTTTGGGTGACTTGCTGTTGCAGCAGCTCAGCTCTGGTGGAGACCACAGACACCAGAGGGAGACAAACACTGGAGAAACACAGAGAAATGGTCCTGGAGACATCAGAAATGACACAACTCATGTCACTGGGGTCATCACTTCCTCACCAAAATGAACTTTGATTAACAAGTACAAGATATGGAGAGTACTCTGATGTGTCTCAACCTGAGTGACCATCAATTTATATGAAATATCAGACAATTTCCACAATAGAAAAATGCTTTTGTTATTGCAGTATCAATTATTTTGTCAGTAATAAAAATCATACTAAATAAAAAAGTTCTTTATGTTCTATTTCAAATGTATTATACAAAATAAGTTTCTGCTTATAAAAATTCATTCTTTTAACCAACATCTTTCTTTGATTAGAAATTTAGCTTAAAACAAGGGAATACCCTCTTCCCCCAAACTTACAGTTGCTTTATCTAAAACCTTTACTGAGTTTTCATCTGCTACATTGTGCTTTCTAAGAGCTTCTTCCAGGGTCCAAAGAGGTAATGTCTCCCATTTTCCAAACACAACTAAATCAATATCACTGAAATGGAAAAAAAAATTATTCAAATGAAAAGACAATACACTTAAAATACAAACAACTGACATCTATATATAACTTCAATAAAGCTGAAAGAACATAGCTGAATCAAATAATTCATTCTGATTTTTCCAAGGAAATAGTTGGAGATGAACTCTTACACTTGGGGAAATACAGACCATTTCAGGTTACCCAGAGGAGGGGAGATAAACATAAATCAATTAGGCTGCAAAGCCTAAAATTAGTCTCCTCAGGCCACACTGTGAGCAGAGAGGGATCAGCTTCTCTGGAGTGATTCAGAGCAAGAAATGAACTTGTTGTGAATCACCACCTTTGGGCTGTATTCATCAGGAATGTTGATTTAACAGCCTGACACCAAAAGGAAAAGTCCTGTTTCCCATCCTCTACCCCATCATGCATGACCCTGTCTCCTCCTTTGCTCCAGGTCTGGTGTTTGCCTAATCCACAGCAAATCAGTTCAATCTAATAATGGGTCTGGCACAAACCTTCTTCACTCCCCCTGTAAAGGACCCACAGAACATTCTGGGGTAATTTCCTGCCTCTTTGCATCTCTAAGTTGGTTTTCTGGATGATCAGTGCACCAGAGGGCACAGGGTAAGCTGCTGGCCTGTAGTACCAAGAACAGGGAGCAAGGCAAGGGAGAAGAAAACATGCCAACTTGGACTTCAGGAAGCAGCAAGGTATTAAATAAGATCAAGCCACTAATTAATGTCATTCATTAACTCAGCTCTTAGAAGAGGTGTCTCCATCTTATTACACTTCTCTCTATGCACACACAGAATCATTTCGTTACACAGGAAGCTGACACCCTAATCCAATCCCTGAACTCAAACTCAAAAGGTGGCTGGTGTCACATCTGAGCCACTGAGGGCTACTGTGAGATCCTGAGCTTCTCCCTCTTTGCTCCCCAAGTCCTTTGATCCCCCTGCTTGGCCAGGAACACAAAGGAGGTGAATGTGTAACCCGATAGTTAGGCTAGCAGGGTGCTTCAGTGATATGGGAAACTGTGTAACAGAAAACACAAAAAAGTTTAGAGAGACTTCCCCCTGCAACAGGTTCTACAGATCTGCTAACTGACAAACATCACTGCTTTAAATTCCAAAGAAACTGCATCTGCATTAGATGAGCTGTCTCCTGAAGCAGCAGTTCAGCCACAGACTGCTGGGCTGACAAGGACAGGCAGCACCAGCCACTTTCAGAAATGTGTTCAAAACTGGCTTGGAGAGCAGGAAATGCTGCTGGACATGTCTCTTCTAAACTGAATTAGTGTTAAACCCACTGCTGATAGCTAAAAACAGGAGACATTTTCCTGATGCACACCAAGAGAGAAAAAGCAGCTCTGTTGCCACCTTGAGCACAGACACTGCCTGCAAAGGGACACAAATCCAGCAGCAAAGTGCCCAAACCTCCAGCAGCAGCTTCAGCCAATGGATACAGAGCAAATCCCAACAGAGAGACACAGCATTAAAAACACACTTCAGACCTTTCTGAACACCAGAGCCTGAAATCTAAACAAACTGAGAGGTAGGGAAAACCTAGGGCAGAAGGAAGCTTTGATAGAAGGCCACAGTGAATTAATGACCAATACACAAATGATGGCTATTTTGAAAGTTTGGCAAGCACTGCCACAGGAAGGTTTTTTGTGGGTTTATGTACTGCATTTGAAGTATCTGCATTTGTTCTCCCCCAAAACCTCACCTGAAACAAATACTCAAGAAAGGCAGTATATGACAACAGAAAAGCCTTTTTTTTATATATTTCAAAACAATCAAGCAAATATAGTAAATTATCCATCAAGTGGCCAGGAATATCTCTCTAGCATTACCAGCATCAAATCATATTTAATTAAGCTTATTTAAAATAAATTTTAATAAGGCCAGGAATGAGACCAAATGTGAAAACGAGTACTTGTACACCTCACTTCTGGCTTTACAAACAAAAAGTGAGAAATCAGACTTCTTTACAACTCCTGAAACTAAAGCAGGAACTAAAGCATCTGTCAGGTTCTTTCTTTTACAAACAGAGATGGAACAATGATGAGGATATCCCTCACCTGCAGTCAGTACTAGATTCCTCCTGTTCCCAAAGTACGAACTCAGTTCAAAAGTTATCCTCAGATTTATGCTATTTAAATGTGTTTATCCCCTACAGCCATTTAAGCATTTCACTCCATTTCCATTTAGTTGTCATAAATACTCACAATTTCTACACAGAAGATACCAGTGTCATTGCTTAAAGACTCTTTATGAAAGCTAGCAATAAATTTGAAAAAGGTAGATGTTGACTTTGTACAGATTTCACAAAAGAAGACTGAAGGAAAAAACTCAATTCTGTTGTAACATTTTCTCTTCAGCACTAATATTAACAACATTATGTTAAAGGTTTCAATTTAGTCATCTGTGGAGATAAAATTTAGCTTTTCTTTTAGGGCCAACATCTTTTTGTATTAATGAAGCCAAATTCCAGCGTAAGCCTTTTCTGACCACATGGTAATTCAGCACCTTCTACTGATACATGCAAGATCTATAGAGACACGTGTTACAGTCAATAGTCTTATTTATTGCATTTCTGTACACTTTGCAGAGAACTAATAGCTTAACACTTGCTTAGCATAACAAGTATTGACATAAGTAACACAGATCCTGGGAGAGCAGATAAATAACCCCAGGGTTACAGGTCCAACAAGTTACTTTTCTTTTGTGTGGAATTTCCGCTGAAAAATTACTAACCTTGTAGGTAAATATAAACCAGTTTTAAAACTTCCAAATATCTGCACCTGAAACACAAGAAAAGGATATATAAGAAAACATATAGGATGAATTAAGAAATTTTTCAGGCTTCAGAAGATGAAGTTTATAAAGCTGATTGGAAAGGCTGGCTATTGCTACCCTCCATTGGTAGATTTTGGTATTGCTAACAGGCACTGAACATATCTGTTAAAGCATACACATTTAAATGTACTGCCAACAGCTGATCCTCATTGTTTTTACTCATAAAACATTAATAACTTTGGCTTTTCTAATAAACAACTGCTTTGCATTGTAAAAATTGTTCCCATGACCAAATTTGTCAAAAACCCAGAACCCGAGATTTTGAAATGCTGAACGATGACAGAATATTTAAGAAAAACAGTATCAGTTTAATTTTTGTTTACACATCCCAAAGTATACCTCTCAGTATTGAAGCATTTCGAAGTTTAACATATTTCCATTGCTTTGCATATTTTAAAAAAAATCAATTCCATCATGCCCCATTTTTTTTTTTTTGCATTACAAAACAAGCAGCACAACCCTGTCTATTTCTGCTTAAACAACAAATGGAAGTTTCAGAGAGCTTTACATCCCACAGAATTACTTTATTATGCTGGATTTTTACTAGCACTGGAGGTGTAAACCATCAGGTTTCCCCTGTAAGCTGTCCAAAACCACGCTCTCATTACTTAGCCAAGCCTTGCAGGGAGGTCAGACTCAAGTGCTGAGTCTCAAAGGGAGGTTGGGGAGACTTCAAAGTAAAAAATATCTACACATTTGGGCTAATTTTCAGCCATTCTTCTGATTTGTTTTCTGGAGCCACCTTATACAGACTTGAGTATTCTGCTTTAATGAGTCTCATACACCAGCTTGATTGCCACCTATTTGTATGTCAAGTGACCCACTTTTTATGTTTTTCCCCTTCAGGATAAGAAAAAGGGGGAGACAAGAAAAGATGATGTTTTGCAAGTGCCTTAACACTTTAGTAGACTAAGAAACAGTTTGAGTGCTTCTTCCTGATTATGTTTTATCACTTCACTCCTCTTAGCCCCTCACCCCAAGCCCAATAAAAAGTACATACAAAATTGAATATTGAAAGTTCATAGCTTCTCAAACTGGCAAAGACTGTGAGAGGTGCCAGAGCACAAACATCAATATTGTACAAAAGCATAAAGGCATCACAAATTGAATAATGTAATAATAATAATAATAATCACTATGTTTATCCAGGGTAGTAATAAAAGTATCCTCTATGAAACTGGGTTCAGTCAAACCAGGATTCATTCAGGCACCAAAAACACCAGAAAAGTGCTTTTGCACAATAAAACAGCCACTGATGGGTTCGGAAAAAACTAAATGTGCTTTCACAATATCAAACAAAATAGTGTGTTCAGCTGAACAGCAAAGAGAGCCTTTACTGAATAAACAACCCTGAAAGAATTCATAAACTCACTGATACAACATATATGACCTTTACCAAAAGGAATGAGACAACATCTGCTCTTCTACAATAATCTGGAGTATGAGAAACACTGAACTATTAAAAAAGAAACCCACACCCACACTTCAACTACTCTCTCACAAAAACTGGAAAGACAAAAGAGGAAGAGTGGAGAAATCAGAACACAGATTTGAAAGGATTTTGATTTATTATCAATTTGGAATTTAAGTTGTTGAAGCTCTATAGCCATGCATGTATTGAAAGCATCCCAAACCAGAACACTATTATGACTTGAGATGTGAGCATTAGTTTTTGTGGTGTGCCAATGCTGCTGATCATGTTTTTATTGCTTGTGGAGAGAGATCTGTATTTGCACTCATATGATAACTTCAGTCTTCACAGTAGTGTAATGATTCCTACTCCTCTAGGTTATTGTTACTGTTTATCCCACACTTCTGTGAACTTGTTCATATTAAATTTCACAGTTCCTGAAGGAGCTTTAATTACAGAATGTGTCCAAATACATGCTCACTAAGCACAAAAGAACTTGGAAACCCACAAAAGCATGGTAAATTTCTGGTACCAAAATCCCTCTGTCAAAACAACAAAAAAAAAATCCACAGCAAATTTAATTTCCCTTTCTTCTACATCTTTCAGTAGAATTTTCTGAAGTTTGTTGAACTAAATAGAGTTCATCTTTCTACCTTCATTCCCAATCATAGTATTTTCATAATTTAAGTGTGTGAAATATGTAACATTCCCTCTTTTCAGATCTATGTGGTCACATGGACATGAAGCTGAGGATATCATTACAAATGTATCCTAAATTCAACTGCGTAAGTACTTATTTGTTTGGTAGCCAAATTTTCCTACTGAACTTGTCAAAAATATTTGTCTTAAAAAGTTTTCATTTAAATGTTTTGGGTTGTTTGGTTTCAGCATAATTAAAGTGTTTCTTATGGTCAGAGCCCTGCTGATGCCAAGAACAGTTCTCACTTACTAGGAATGTTTCCTTCTAAGCACATTCCCTTGAGTAAGAGAGCAAATGACACAATTGCTAACTTCTATAAATAAAGTAACAGTTTAGGATACCTTTTTTTACCCCCCCCTCCATCTGCTTTTTCAGACTTTTCCTAAGTGGAACAGAGGAGGCGGGGTGGCGGGGGGGGAAGGATGCGCTCAGGCACATTCCACATGTACATTCTCTGCACATTTAAATTCAGGAAGCCATATTTTTCTTTTCTTAGTATCTGATTTTTATGCATTTATATATTTTTTTATGTCTTACCTATGTGTTTAGTGAGAAACTACAAGCTAAATGTGTATGTTTAACTTCCAAGTTTATTTAAGCTGGTTTGGCTGTATCAACGACTCAAAATGAACAGCTTAAACATTAACTCATCACTTTACACTACAGCTAGAGCTGAGGACATTGGACCAGTAACACTCCACCTTCCCAGAGCATGTACCCAAAACTTGAATCTTAGAAGTAGACAAACCAACACAGATTGTCAAAAGGTTAGTGATTAACTCAAAGGACTGAAAAATTACAAGAGACTGTCCAAGTCGAACACAGTTGAGTTCAGCAGTTCAGTTCCCAAGCTGATCTGGCAAAATAAGTTTTAGAAAAATAACACCACAGTAATGCTGTTGTCACCATTCAGTCCCCTTTTAGCCTCCAGAAAACGGAAGGACATACAAAAGGAGAATTCTTCCTCAACGTAACAACTGCAGACAAAATGCAGTTGGGCTTTGAAGAACAGTTACTGACTTGAGAAAAAGGAACTGGCACGCTCTCGCCCTCTAACATTTTCAAGCACAGTGGAGAAAGACAGTCCTGGCAGATTTAACTGGCACTAATTGAAAAGCGAACTTTGGTTTTCAACTACACAGTGTGCGCTTCCTCTCAGTCACGTTACGGCTAAGCCCAGTGGTCAGCTGTCGCTTGTGGTAGGATTTGTAATTTGCTTCCCCCTCCTTAAATGCCTGGCGGCTACAAAAAACTTTCAGCAGCTTAAAGAAAGACTGTTTTTTTCAAGGATGCAAAGTTACACACACACACACACACACACATGTATGTTATATACATACGCAAAAAGTTACTTTTAATACAGAAGACTTTTACAGATCAAGCCTGTCTCACACAGTATCTCTGGAAGCAGTATGTTCTTGTGCCCCATTCAAAGTGCTAGTGGTAAAAAGGAGAGATCCTCTGGTAATAAATCCATTCACCCCATTAGATTAGTTAAGTTTGAGGCGCACAAACCTGCCTAGGAAATTGCAACATCTCTAGGCTGAAGCCTCAGTGGTTTTGGTGAAATCCTCTCCTCCAAGGCACTCACAGGGTGCGGCACCCACACCGTTCCCTGCACTACTGCCTGTCAGACCACTACTCCTGCTCTTGATTAGGGTCCACCCGACTGTCTCACTGGGTTAGAGGAGAGCTGTGCAACACCTGTGGCACATGCTGCTCTCTTACACAGTTCCCATGGAAAGGTTACTGCGTTTGCTCAAAGAGAAAATTGGCAGATCCGTGGAGTAATGACTCAAACACCTCCCTCCAGCTGTGCAAAGGCAGTAATCACCGAGGGGAGAGTGCTCCTTCCATATGATGCTCTCTGATACACTGTCCACAACAAAAACCACTTGGAAAATGTGACTATATTTTACACACAAACCCACACACCACATACATAGAGCTTATACAGAATTAATATTCTGTCATATTCTGCCGATTTCTCAAAAGGCATTCCAAAAAACAGGTTAAGAAGATTTGAAATGAACAGTGGATTTAAGTCATTCATGTCAAAACAGTGTCTTTTACTGTGGCAGGATCAAAGAGCATTCCTTATACTAGAGATTCTGCTGTCTGAATCTGGTTTACTATTCTGGCTAACAAGCCCTTATTTTCAGCTACTGTTATCTACAAATAGATGACTACAGCTAGAAATTTACATTCTGGAAATGAACACAATATTAGCAGAAGAATATAATTAAACTAGATTCAATTATGCCGGAAACCCAACTGTGTCCCCATAAAACCATACTGATTTATAAATGCAACTTCTCTGTCTTCTTTTTAATTTAACCCTTATCAAAAAAACCCACAGCTCTGCATAGGAGAAACTCTAGTTTTGAATGAGTATATACTAGCAAAAACCCATCTTCAGTGGAAAGAGGCATTACACAGCTCAGCACACAGATCTACGGATTTGTTTCTTCCTAAACATAGACTCCTGAGTTTTTTAAATTTGTAAAATATATATCAATTTAGTATAACTGCCCATTAAAAATACCATGGTCTATGTAATGCGATATTGCTGGTACACCACCTTAACAGATTTATTCAAGATCACAAGTCTTTGAACTAAAAGCCCTACTACTAAAGACACGAATTTCAGAAGATTTTTTTAAACACAATACATGCATACATGCACGTCTGATATGTTTCCATTCATCTTATCAAATAAATATTCACAAGACTGAACATTGCCACACCTTATGCCTTTTCTTTGACTACAGCAGGACTAACTTGTCTTTGATCCTATGTGTGATAGAAAATGTTAACCTGTATTATTTGAGTAAGAAAGATGACCTCTCTCATTTCACCAGAAGCCTTCTTAATGTTTAACATGGAAAAATAAACAGCATTTGCAATATTCAGTATTCCATAAAGTAAACATGCACAAAATGTTGCTTTTATAAATATAAAACAGTGTCCTACTCACATCTGCATTAGGCCAGAGCTCTTTGATAACATTTTCTATTCTGGACACCACTTCCATCCGCATTGTCTGTTCTTCAGGTCTGGGAGACATGTACTTATAAAAGTCAATGATTTCTTCATGAAGACTAAGAAAGAAATAAAAAGAGAAAGAACAAAGAATCAGAAAAAAAACCCAGATGCAAATGAAATATAAACTATTCTAACTAGAAATATTTTAAACTCCTAGTTCTCAATTTCATGAAGGGGCAATTTTAGAGCAGCATGCAATTAAAAAAATCCACATTCACAACACTTTGTAGCATTTAGTTCCAATTAACTTCTTATGCCAACAGGTCAATATTGCACTTGATCTGCTAAAAGCATGGAAGCAAATCTAAATCCAAGTGCCTTCAATTCACATTGAAAGTCACACTCTATTTTAATGCCAGCATAACACAGAAATGGTTCAGTCTTCAACCATGAGCGCAGCTGTAGCTCTGAGTACACACTTCACAAAAACACTTCCTAGTCAGCCCCTTGGCACCAGGCAGGGAGTTTCAGGCAGCAGTCTGCATTCAGCACCATGCTTGCAAAAGTTGACAGTAATTGTGCCACTACTAGAGCTAGAAAAACTACTTCTTTTACTGCTTCCAGGAGTCTCATAAACTAAAAATGTACTCTCCCCCCATAACCCCAGAAAATACGTAGCATGCATGCAGCAGCAATTGCTCAGAGAATAAGTGACTGACAGACAGTTAACCCATATATAATTTACCATATTACATGTGTTTTTCATTGTCAGTGAGTTATGTTTAGCTTGCCTGTAATGACACCTGAAATAAAAATGTCTTCATACAGTGCTACAAATTTCTGTGCTTCTGTAGTACCAGAAACACATCATCAACTTGACTAATAATGTAATTCCAGCCACAGAGTAACTAAATTAATTTCATTTGTTTCCTGCAATGACCATTACAGTAATAGCTAGTTATCTTTTAAGAATGTATTGTTTCTAGTTACCAAGTACAACTGCATCTTTCATTAAAGCTCTGAGGGACCGCCAGAAGAGAGCAATTTATTAAGACCAAGCCCTTAGCTGAGATGGGGAATCTAATACTTCCCTACTGCACACACACTTAAATAAATCAAATGTTAATAACTGGAAGCTGTATACAGGTGTCAACAAAACTGATTAAAACATCCAACAGTTGTGTTTAACAGAGTCAGAGCAGGCAAAGAACTCACACCACCTGTGTTAGGTTCTTCCAATATTGCAGTGTTATGAACAACACAAGCTTCTCTCCCTCCACCCCCAAGTCAGGGGAACAGTCACAATAGCCTGGCAGCCTGGGAGAGCCATTGCCATTACTCTCTATACAGATAAGGTTAAGAGAAAAACTCCTCTGACAGAGGACATCTCCTACCTCCTCCTACAGCTGCTTTCTTGCTTTTCCTTGGAAGCTTACATCCTGGAGTTAATGTGCACATTCTAAACCACCACTTACACCTTACACCAGACTGACTACTCTGCCTTCAGCTCCTCAGCCAGTTCTACTCTTCACTGCTATTCCATGTGTTGGCATTTAAACTTTCTCACCGTTATCTTCCCAGTGCAAGTACTGGATCCAGGTGAGAAGTAGGTGATAAAGGACAAGTTGAGCACTTCAATAACCAAGTTCATTCTGTTCTCACTGCAGGTCACGTGTACTGAATTGCTAATTTGTTTCCACATGCTTGACCATTAATCTAGCTTTCAAAACCAGAAGTAACAAGGAAAATGGGCAAACCCCCAGTAATTAAATTCCTGAAAATAGAAATTATGTTTCAACTGTAATTGGAAAACCAGCTTACAGGAAGACCTGGGAATCAGGTCTGTTTTTATGGGCCACACAGCGGGGAACCGATCAAGAAACACAGCCCCATTTCTGCCTCTGCTCCTCTGGACCAGCTGGAGCAGACTGGTGACATCCACAAGACACCTGAAACTGCTCTGGGGCAGTGTTTGCAGCAAGGACTCAATGCCCACATGCACGGTGAGCCACGAGGAGCAACACCACGCTGCCTGAGGGCACTGAATGGCATGAGACAAGCTGGGATGATACCAAGGGAGTATCCCTGGGGAGAAATTCATGCATGGCACAGCACAAATCCATACTGCCCATCATTAGTGGGCCCAGCTGCTCCTGGGCTCGTGCTTTATGGGAGTTAATTGTTGCCCTGTCCCATCAGGGAACTTTGAAAGAACAAAGCAATCAGAAAAGAGGTCCCCAAAGTGCACGGAGAGCCAAGCCATACACACACTACAGTTCTCAGGGCACTGCTCTTTATTAACTCCACTGACACTCTGAATCCAGATAATTATATCAATTGCTGCATTCTTTAGAAGCACATAAGATAATGATGTGTTGTCAGAACCAGATGTATTTCTTTTTCTAAACATAAATAACAGATGTCTGCATTTCTTCGAATGAGATCCTTCTTATTCTGAGGTAGTCATGAAAAGCTTTGTGGCAAAACAAAAAATTAAGCTACCTGCAAACACACAAACCTACATTACACAAGCACAGAATGTTAGTAAACACTGCACATGTAGAAAAGAATGAAATCTGAACTTCTTCAATGACAGAAGAAAGGCTTGAAGACTACTAGAGAGTTCTCATCAGCACTCCAGTTGGAAATAGTACAGACATATCTGTGTTTCATCTGCTGCAAGACTCCTGCTGCCAGGACCTCCTGTGCTGCACAGAGCCATGGTGTGCAGAAGGCAGGCAGAAGCTACAGGGGCTCAAGACTACACCTGGATCCATATTTCCCTGCCCAATAACAGGCTGCTGCCAAGAAATAAGGGAATGATTAATTAAAGCCAAGACAAACAGAAGTAGGCACACGTGGATTTCAGAGCAGTACAACATGACTTAGAGGCGTGACTCCAATTAATGTGGAGTTAACTCATGCTGTATTGAAAATTAAAACTCAAGGTTATTCACTGTCTTAATCAACATCTATTACAGTTGCTGTTTTTCAAAACAATTTGTTAGGATTAATGGAATCTGTTTACAAAAGTCTCTAGTGAAATTTTCTATATTTAGCCAAAATGAAGATCAAAGAGACTGAGATGTTCTTTTTGGCATCATAACAGTATTTTATTATTTAATACCATTACATTCATCAGTAATTTCAGATAAAAGTCCTTAAAAGGAGACTTGTTTATAGAAGGAAATTAAACTGTAATAAATCTGATGTCACTATTGAAAGATACTTCATTTGGCTTTATAGTCATACTGAAGCACACACAAAACATACTTAGGATGCATGGAGAGAATTCTCTGTCATGCACAAGAGCATTAGTTTGCCATTTTTGTTACAGCAAATAGGAGTAAACAAGTGGATCTTTGTCCTGTACTTCAGAAAATCTTAACACATGGGGAAAAGTAAAATAAAAACCTCTCTTACACTTTCTCTAAACATGTTTTAAAACAAAGTTTTACCTGCATCACACCTGTTTTCAAGTCTGGTAAGCTGATTCCATCAGAATTTTACAGCGAGAACAGAATTACAAGGAAGCCACTTAATTTAATTTCATGTCCCACTGAGAGGGACAGTGATGTATCATTTAAAAATAAACTATGGCTGCAAAATCACAAGAATGACTTCCCATGGTAACATCACTGAATAGCCCCACCAGGAACACAAGACTGTGAGACTCAAGTCTCTTAGGTGAAAAGCTGCAGCTTTTGTGAGGAGCAAGTACCATGGAACATAGTGCATTACATTACTTTCTTAGTTTGATCACAACTTACTTTATTTTGTAACACAACTTGTGGGCTCTAAATGTAAAAATCAGGAATCTCAAACTCCTTTACATAAGACATTGTTCTGGAGTATGAACCTTGCTGCACGTTGGGCATGTATGAACAACATGTCATTTCTGTTTGATATGCAGAGCACCCAGATAACGTGGCCTAGCACATACACTTGATGTGTGCACTTCAGCTACCCGACACCTAAACCAGCACAACTCTCCTGCTGCAAGTCCAGAACTGGAACCAACAGTGACACTGGGAGGGACATCACACTATGAAACACAACTGGAGATACTGCAAGTGTCACTTCTCTGCACTCAGATCCGGATGCAGAATAAATGAGCAGCCCACTATCCTCACAGATTTTGGCAGCTTGGAGGAAGCCAGCCTGACTGAACCAGTGCCCAGGGCTTGACAGCCACACCAGCGGCTGAGTGAGACCATTCCCTCAGCCCCCACTGCCCCAAGCAGCTGAGCAGCCGAGCCCAGCCCTCCTCAAGCAGAGCCCAGCCCTACTAAAGCAGATCCCAACCCTGCTAAAGCAGATCCCAGCCCTACTAAAGCAGAGTCCAGCCCTACTAAAGCAGATCCCAGCCCTACTAAAGCAGAGTCCAGCCCTACTAAAGCAGATCCCAACCCTGCTAAAGCAGAGTCCAGTTCTGCTAAAGCAGAGCAGCCAGCAAGGTGAAGATCATTCTGACCCGTTTTGCTTAAGCACAGGATAGCAGTTAAGTGTTGCTTTGTGTGTCAACACGCTGTATTATACCAACCAGAATAATTGGTTTTATTTTAAAAAATTCCTGGTTTTGACATTCTGGAATTGTGCTATACTTCCACTCTCCTCTGGCTCTTCTTTATTCTTCATTTCACAGGAGAAATTATGCAAGCATGCATGTTCTAATTTCTCTCATCAGGGCGTTACCCATGGCTTCTGCTCCAACTGTTCAAAATTCTGCTCATCCATCCCAAAGAGCTTCTCTGCCTTGGGCTTATATATTCCTTTGCACACAAAAGGCTATTTGCAACATCACTGAAGATAATTTAAAACAGTGGATATCAACTACACTCAAAAAATCATCTAGTGCTCATGTACTATAGTTTGGTTTTGGCAGGATTTCTGAAGGAAGTTTCATTTGCAGAATGATGAAAATCTAAATTATTTAGAAACTCCGTGGATGGTGGGCTGAAGCAAGCAATGAACACACAGGTGACTTTCAACTTCCCAAACCCTATGCTTTAAACTTAAAGGGATATTTGCAACATAGTCCTGCAGCACTAAATGAGCCTTTTGTATCTGAGTTTTCTTTGGATAAGTAATTCCTAAAAGACAGTGTTTAATTGCCCCTATCATTTAAAGCCTTAAAAATTGAAGGAAACAAGGAGAAACACTGTAGAATTTCAGGGTTATAACTGTCTTTGGAGAAGAATGTGAAGGAGGAACCTGAGGTATTTTAGCCACTGAAAGCACCAATACTTAAGAATCCAAACTGCATCCATCCCTTCACTCCCAAAAGGAAAGCTACCATTGCACAGGAGAGAGAATAACTTCGGTTTGAAGCCTCCAAAGGAATTTTACTAAGAAAAAGATGGTACTGGTAAATTCTGCCAAAACTTTGTAAGTTTCATGAACTAAACAAAGCTTTACCCCCACTAATCGTGACCTACTTGCTTCTGAAATAGTTTTGAAAAACAACTGTACTAAGGCAAAGACACAGAAAGCCCAATCCTCACTCTCCCCCTCACAATTTTATTAGGGAATTCAACACCTTCCTAAATTAACCTTCAATTTTAACACTGCTCTTCCACAAGCTTAATAAAATATTTTCTAGATTACTATTACCATCTACATGCGCTGAATAATGAAGTAGGAACAACAGCAGACACCATAAAGATCACAAATTATTTCCCCACCTACAAACTCAGGCAAAACCAAACATTCGAGTCCTGAAGGGAACTGTAAATATGAAGCATCTGCTGAGGTCCTTTCCCTACCACCTGGGCCTCCATAGCAGACAAATCCTTTTAATATTTGCTGGCTTAAGCTACTGAAAAAAAACCTACTTAACTGCATTTGCAGGTGATTTAATAGGCACTTAAGTTTCATGGTGACTGACACATCAGTCCTCATAAGAAAATAAAATTATGCATAATAAAGGAAACAATTTTCAAAAGCCTCAGAGACTTTGACTATCAATTTTTACATCCTTAGTTACTGAACCATATCAATATATTATAGGTCACACAGTAACCATATTTTGAGACACATATGCCCTACAGCAGCTTTAAAATCAAACATCCCAAAATATGTCCATAATAGCAACTTGACAAAACCAGGAAATCTTAAGGAGCTGGGGTTTTGATATCACACATTTTTTCTCCAGTTCTCCCATTTGAATTACAGCTTCACAGACCATCTTTTCACAGTTTACCTAAAAACAGACATGCAGAAAAAACAGGTATTCCACTGCCATAAGATTGCTAAACATCACTAAAAATCAGGATATCCACTGTATAAACAGTTTCTAAGGTGCAAATGGAGAATTTCCTTTTACTGACAGGTAGGCAAATGAGGTTTATATCCGTCCCTGTCCATTTTAGCCCAGGTGTTTGTTACCAGTGCCTGGCTTCCCAGACACAGGGGCTGTTATAACAGGATTACACAAACCAACCTAATCCACTCAGGGCAAGGTTAGCCAAGCTCAATCCCACCACCTTTATCAGTTCAGATAAAGCAGCCACTTCTTCTCAGAGCTGTGGGGAGCCCAAGGAGGAGCCTGAGCCCCCCAGGATGGCAAAGGGTGGAAAGATGCAAGCAGAACTTCAAAGGGCACAGCCACACCCAAAAAAACACCTCTGGCAACCACCTCTGGTAGCTTTCAGGGTTTACCCAAAACCAGCTTGCCCTTTCTAACTAACATTTGTTATCCGCTGCGAAATTCACAGAATTGCCTTTTAGGACTAAGGGAGAGTAAAATTTCTACAAATATGCAAATTATTTAGGAACCCTGATCTTATTTCCAGGACTGAAGTCTTTTGGGATTAATCTGATCATGCTGATACTGAGTTTTGAAAACATGGAGATAGTGTGCTCACTTCCACCAATTATGGTGGACTGATTATGCATGTTTCTTCAAATGCTGTGGGAAAAAAAGTCACTAAATTTACACTACAAGACTTACACTTTCTATCCTGTGCAAATACTTGAAAGTATTTCTTCCTCCAATCAGCACTCACTGCCGCCAAATCCCTCAAATTAATGTTGTTTTTTTCACCTATGTTCTGTATTTTACATTAACTTATGGGTTTAACTGCATCATAAAAGGCACTAAAATAGCACTACTTCATGGAAACAGCATAATGTAGTAGAGACATTAAAATCCTGGACAAAGAAGCAATGTGGACAGTTCTTTTTAATTATTTAAACTGGTATCTCTGTCTTCCCAGTTTTTTACTTATTTTATAAACCCTTTGCTTCAATCAGCATGAGTGCTCTCTTCTTTAAACTGATTTGAGCTACTTCTACCTAAAATTCCCAAGCATATTCTTTAGTCAGAAGTAATGTAACAGACTCTTTTCCTACCAAGGTAAAAGTGAGCATTTTTTGTCTGTTTGTAAATTTCATTGTGTGGTTTGCCTTCCTAAAGTACACTTGGATGTACTAGAATTCTTCCTACAGCAATTTGTCTTTCAAGAGGGGGAAAAATTCTACTGAACTTTAATTATAAATCAGATGCTTGAATTAGTCTTACCACTAAGTGATTTGTCGGCAACTAATCCACTGGCTTTTAAATCCATGCCATATGCATTCTCAGTCTTGCTCTTTATTTTTTGCAGCAAAAACATCAAATGCCAACTGGAAAGACTGTTTTGAGAAATACCCTTACTTCCCACTGCATTTTTTTTCAATCACACTGTACATAAAAACAATCTAGCTGAATCACTGCATGTGTGGGAATAACCTTCTATTTCTTCCCTGGAAAGTATCTCCATATCATCCCTCCTTCCCATCTCTGTAAGCAAGTGCTGTGAGAGTCTGTTGCTTCTCTTCCCTTAGGTGATGGAAGAATCATTTTGCTAACAGAGGAGTGAAAAAAAAAAGAAAAAGAGAGGAACGGTTACCTCAACTGATCTGAAAGAAAAAGTCCTTACAAAACAAAAAGATGAAGCAGGAGAAAAAGGTTTTGTGCAGGAAAAACAAAGTGGGAAGAGCAGCAATGGGAAGAAGCTGATTTATTTCGTAATGACAAAGAGTTCAACTCTAGTAATATCTAATTATCTTGAAACCCACCAGTAATTCTAACATCTCCTATAAAATACAGCCACACGGCTTTTCTTTAGCTCACTTGCAAAACAGTTTTAGTCTGCTGGAACAGCTGCACATACAGACTATGCAGTTTGCAAACTCATCATTTAAAATACAGATATATATTTTTCAAAGCCTTAAAGTGCAACTATTAGCATGCATTTTGTATATTCTGGAATTACAGCTTCAGGTAAATTTCCAAACATTTAAAACAAGAGAGAATTTGAAGGTATCTTTTTTGTACAGTGGGGAATTAGGATTTCCTCAGCCTGCCAATTCCCTTTGCTTAAAAAAGCACTCAGAAAAACCAAACAAGAGTTTATAAGTTTGCTCTAAAACAAGAGCTTAACAAGTAAAAGTAACTATCAGTATCAACAGTAGTTCAATTAATATTAATTACTTGACCTTTCCCAATAAAACAGCAACATTTGGGTTTGTGTTAGAGCTGTAACAAAAGCTACAACTACTAAATTACTGTAACACACAGATAGCTCTGACCCCCTCTGAACCAGCACAACAGGTATGAGCAGGGAGTTTTAAAACAAATAAAGGTCTATTACATCAGTTCTGCAAATCACACCAGTGGTGTTACCATTAAACCAAACCAGAAGGAAACAGCAGATCAGGTAATCTGCCTTTCTGTCTGTCTCCATAAAGCCAGGTAGCACAGATCTTTATACAGCTGTAGTACATTGCTTCTATTTTGTTAGTGTAGTAAATATTATCACATAAACAAACAATCTGTGACCTCCTGATAACTGGCACCACATGCTATCTGGGCAGAGGTGAGACTAACACACTCCCAGCAGACTGGTGAGTACTGCTGGAGGATAACAGGCTTGGGAAAAAAACTCCACCTGAAAACTCTGATGGGAGAAAAAAAACCTGCAGCAGACCTTTGCCACCATGTGCACAGCAGCAGGTCACCCAACAGGAAGCCTGGCAAGCCTTGCACAGGGTTTTCTCACATAGAACAGAGTGGAGAAAACTCTACTTCCACACACACAGTGGGTTCTGCTTGGCAAATATTCTTGTTTATGACTTGATAAATTATTTGACTCGAAAGATTAGTTAAATGAAAAAATGGAGAGCAATGTAATTATTAACTCCTGTCTCCTTCCATCAGAGTAGATTTACACTCTCAATGTCTACTCCCAACAAGCCCACAGCAGTCCCTAAGAAGGAAGGGACCCTACCACGATGCCAGGCTTACCCTGCTCACCTGGAAGCCAAGACAAAAGGCAGTTTGGGGTCAGGGCTCCCACCCTCACTTGGCCACACAGATCAGCTCCGCACCCCGCGCGTGCCCCGCTCGCTCCAGAAACCCCCTGCACGTCCATCTGTGCAGCAAACCTGCTCTGGAACTGCTCAGTAGGCAGGGGAACCAAGAACAGAATAAAACTCTCAACACCTCTCCTTCAGGAACATGGGATCAAACTGAAAATAATTTAATATAAAAATATTAAGTCCAATAACTAGCCACAGTTGCAGTTCGTTAATAACTTTACAGCTCCAGCGTAAGAACATTTTCAAATTAAATCTGAAGTGCCAGTATGCCATCTGGAAAGTCAATGCAGATTCTTAAGCCTTTCCAGCATCTTCTTATATTCACAGTCTTTTGGATGTGGGGTTTTTTTAGTTTGTTTTTTTTTTTTTTTTAAGAGAAGGGATTTTTGCACAGCATTTTGGAACATTTGAGCAATACAAAACTGAGCCCTAAGTTACTTTGCTATATTTCCTATATCAGAAGTGTTCAGAACTTCTTATGAAAATATCTAAACCTATTATTACAATTACAATTAAAACCATATGGTTGAGTTTGTAGATTAAATTTCTATTCCCTGAGCAAAATGAAGAATGACCCCAGGTTGCCTGTTTTGGAACAAGTTCATCACCCATTTATTACTTGTTACTTTGGTGACACTCTCCTACAGTACCAATACAAGGTTAGATGCCCTGCTGTCATAGTCAGGCAAAATTAAAATCACAGATGTAGCTCCCCCTCTCACTTCTAAATGCTCAGAAGCAACTGCAGTGGGTGCACTTTGAAAGAGGAGGAAAAATCACATCCACTATGGCAAAGGTGCAAGGAACATTTCAGGTAACTTTTTATTTTGATGAATTGTTATCTTTACAGTAGGGGTGTGCACAGTGAACTATGTTCAGATTAAACAATGCAGTATTCATTCTGGGATTCATGATGTAGTATTATCCTCCCTTAAAGGTATATATTAGAAACTGTTCATATTCTGATTTGTTCTCTTGTCCTCAGATACTCTTATTTGCAAGGCAGGATGCACAGGTACCAGAAACACCATGGGCTGGGAGCAGTAACACTGCAAAATATTTTGGAGTCAACAGTCTCCATTTGGTCTGCTTATTGGCACAGTACAGAAAGCTACAAACAATAACAATCAAAAAAGGACACTACCTAAGCAGATCACCGAAAAATGTTTCCCATGGTCACCTCTATCAGCCCAGTGATAAACATGCATGCTTAAGAGCTTCCCTGTCATGAACTGCAAAATGCTTCTTCCAACATAGGTGACAGATCTCATCTTTGCAAGTACCTGGAGAAGTTGGTCCCTCACTAACCCTGTGGATTAAATCATGGGGTTTTATCTTCTTTATTTCCCCTGAAGCTTCAGCTAGTATATCTGGCAGAAAACTACCAAGAAGTAGTTTAGTAGAGAAGAAAATACTGCAATGGAATACTTCCCATGAGTCCAAAATGTTAAAAGAGAAATCCATACTGAAAAATTACTCAGTAACGATTTCACACAGCTACCTCAAGTGCTGGGTTTTGCTTGGACATGAAGACAGAAGAATCAGCACATGATGGAAAAAGAGGGACTCTAATGGTGTGACTCAAACCTAGTATCACAAAGGTGACTACTGGAACTCACTCCAGGATGGGGCACACCTGCTCATACCATTCACATGTGCATGGACACATTTGTGCACAGAACAACAGAAGTAGCAAATGTAGAGTGAAAGGCTATGCAGAGCACTCAGAAACACCCCCAAGATTCATCCGACTCACTTGCTGGAAACAGTCCCTAAAAATAATTAGAAAATTATGTAGAAGTGTCCCGTGTACCCAAAAAATGAGTAGAAGATGCAGCAGTGACCAGTTGTAAGAGAGGTATAGGAGGGTCGCTGTGAGCTCCACAAAGAGCAGAATCAATAGCAACTGAAAGAGCACGTTTCGGCACGCCTGCAGCAGGTTTGCTTCACAGCAGCAAAGGCTGAAGTGAACGATTACAGCATATAATGTTCAGTGACTTGGTGCCTACAGGCAAATACCACACTGCACAAAAAACAAGGGAGGAAGTTTGTTAATACAGTTATTTTCTTTACTCCTGGGTACTTCTATGCCAGGAGCTGACACTGTTACTTACTGGCATTGAAACTTTATCTTTTACCCTATCACTTTTGTCCAGGTTGTAACAACAGCAGCTTCAGAAGATCACTGGTTAGTACAAATTTAGATAGAAAAAAATGCACATTATGTACAAAGTAATTACAAGAGAGCAAAAGAAGCAGGACTGTACTGTCCTTTCTGCCTCATCTCAAAAACTAACCCATAAGAAGCAATCTAACAGCTCAATGAGGCAAACTTCTCTTCCACCTGATGCTGGAAGCAGAGGTACTTGTGAAGAAGCTGCTTAGCTCAATAACAAACTAGTTCTTCAGGGCAAAAATCAACATGAAAATTTTCTCACGTGAGTACCTGCCAAGTATGACTACTACAGTAGTCACTCCCCATGGATGAATGAGTGTAAGATACTGAGTCTGAGGCACAACCAGAAGGCTGAATATATAGAAGATCCTCCAACATATGAGTTGAATCACCCAACTGGAGAGTGCAACAGAACAAAGCAAAAATTAAATAAAATTAACCTTAGGACCTAATTTTTTCAGCCTGACTCAGTACTGTGACCTAAGACTGTGATGTGCAATCATGACCATTATTCAGATCAAGACAGTTCCTTCACCACACTATGTTTAACTCAACACTTTAAGTGGCAGTTGTGGAAAGCTTGCCAACCAGGAGTGCCTCTGAATACATAAGAGATAAAGCCAGATGCAAGGCACAAGTCCTTCACACCACTGTCAGAAATGATATGCATACTTTAGATTAAAGCCAAAATCTTACTGAGGGATAAGGGGGAGGAATGCAAATGCATAGAAAGGAGTATACTTTTTATAACAACCATGTTGAAATGAAACAAACAAAAAAAACCCTAAAAACCAGAACAAAAACCACTTGCTTTTTGTAGCACACAGAAAAAGATAGCTGCTCCTGAAGTAACATAGGAAGTGAACAGCTCTAAAATTAACAGTGAGAATTAAGAAAGCTTAAGAAAGTAAGTTATCACACTTCCTCAGTCTAGCTTAAACACAGCATCAAGAGGTCAGGCACGGTCAACAAGCTTTGATTAAGGACTCCCTGTCTTGAGACCATACACCGTGACTCGAACAGAAAGATCATCACCTTAGTCATCACTCAAACTACAGCACAACATTGCTGCATGCTGTATTTTAGAAGACATTCAAAGAAAGGCTTATCTATACTTAATATTTGTAATTAAGGTTAGTGCAAGTTCTTTCAAGTGTTGCAGCATCCACAAAGTAATTGTAAGAAATCATATGACACTTTCAATGGGTGTACTTAAATGTAACTGAAAGTGGATCTACACTGAGTGAAGGTGATGAGCCAATGTTGTTACCCACCTATACACCTCTCACTTATCATAGAATTTCTCTCATTTCCCTGATTTAGAAGTTCTAGAGGTTTTTAATATTTGAATTTGTCCCTTGTTATATTCTATTACTTGCAGAATCACAATACTATTTCCTCCATGCTGTCTTAACATCTTCAATACATCTTCAATACAGTGTTGGCTATTTCTCCAATAAGAGATCACACTGACAAGACAGAAGAGTGGAGGTGCACAAACACTGACTTTGATTTTACGTCTCTGCTACCATTGCTGTCCAGTAAAACTCTTAAAAATGCAATGCAAAACAAAAAATTGCACAATGTATGCAATACAGTATGGTGATGCAAAATAGCACACCATACAGCCTTCTCAAGCCATTGTAGCAACACTGTGCCTCTTTCACTGAACATCACTTTTGAATAAGTCAGAAGTAGGTGTCATACCATGGAGGATGTTATCAGACTGTCAGAGAGGCTGATCTGGAGTGAGGGCTGCCAAATAATCTTAACTGCCGTCACAGAAGGAAGAAAATCAACAAATGCTGTTGCATCCCAGCACAAGGCAACCCCAGCCTCAGTCAGGCAGCAGCTCACCCTCACTCTGAGCTGCTGTGCCAGAGCTGCCCTCCCACCCATGACCCACCCTGAGAGCTTGGCAGCCCCAAGGGACACCATCTGTGTGGCTCAGTGTCACACAGATTTTGTGACACAGCTTTAAGGGTCAGGAAGACAACCATCAGGGACAGGCAGGATCAGAAAACCTGTACTGAATGCAGCAATACTGACACCTTGACTGCATGACTATGATACAACACACCACCATCACCAATACAAAGTTACTGGGAAGATTTATACTGGCTCTAGTGATGTGTAGGAGAGAGTTTTGTACAAAACTATAAACAAAAGTTCTGTTCCCTTAATTCATGTCTGTCTTCTGTTTTGATATCTGAAGTTCATAGTATTGCTGGAAAAAAATTCTTGCTGTTATCTATTGCTTAAAGTTATAAAATGATTAAAGTTCAAACTGCTCCTGCTATAGCTATTTGCAGCCTAGGAAAAACATCTGCAGCTCATATCGACTTCAGCAGTTTTCCTCCCTTTTTCTTGCTTATAGAAATATTTTCTTTAGCCCCCATTTCTAGGCAAAGGCACAGAAAGTAATGCACAAATACTCATAACATTTTGAGCACTCTTTGGCAGTTCATCCAAAAAGATAATTCAAAAAGAGAAACACTCATAATTTAAGAATTCCCAGCATGTTCAAATAATAAATTAGCATACCAACTACCCACTAAGAACAGCAATAGCGTTTATTTGCTTATATGCAAATCTTATGTATTATGCAAGATTTGCACTGGTTGTGTTCTGTCACTACCAGCACAACTCCCTCCTTCAACACAACACCTAAGCTGGCTCTAGGCTGCATTCTGCTCCTGCTGCCAGTTCCAACATCCAGCAAGGAGAGCACAGGAACCACTGTTGTACATCACATACAACATAAACAAAAAGCTTTGAAGCAACAGTCATCTCTGAAATTTTGGCATATGCACGATTTTGGGAGCACATACACCATAATGAAAGACGTGTTCAGAATCCCCAGATGATGATATCAATAAAAAGGAAATATTAAGTACTCCTATTTTAGCCTATTCTATCATTTTAATAGCAAAGTTATGCACACAGCTTCTGAAAACCACATTTAAATTTTCCAAAGTGAATCCCCAACGTGATAAACAGACTTAACATTCTAATTTTAAATAAATTATTAGAAATGGACAGAAACAAAGTATAATATGGAGAGAGCAGAAAAAAAATTGAAGGGGAGAGAAAAGAATAATGTGCTCTCATGATACAGGTCTCCATTTATCTGTGCTTCCTGGGACTGACAACATGATACCAGGCTTCCTAAAACTGACCTTATGCTCACAGTTTGACAATTAAAAAGTAAGAGCTACAACTCCAACATGGTTTGATATGACATTAATAAAGATTCAGGGTGAACAGATCCTCCTTCTTCAACGCATGCTGCTGCATAAAACACACAGCAGCTCTTGGGAATCAGCAAGCACACAAGAGGGAATGACACACTCTTCCTATTACTTAATATAGACATCTCCATCTACCAAAAAAAAGTCTGCCAAACTTGTGTTCCTTATATAGCCACTCCAAGGTAAATAGGTATCCAAGTCCCAAACAGAAGATATGAACTGGAGAAAACACAACATTTCACAAGAATACATCCACATGCTGTTCCCTTGCACATGCAGAAATCAGCAGCCTCTGAAGTCCCCCTTAAACTGTTTAAACAACACAGTCTGAAATGTTGGCTCTATTCCAAAATCCTGCAACCTCAAGTAATACTGTTACATAATATTCACCATACATTTCTCAAAAGGTTTCATCAAACTGCCTTCAGTCCACATCTTCATCCCTAGTAAACCTGTTTCTCTCTCCCAGCCCTTCCAAAAGAAGTCATTTCTTACTACAGGAGGCTGTGGGAAATATCCAGTTTCACTTCCATAAAGCACAGCTGACTGCCTCCAAGAGCTGCACAAGCTGTCACAAGGGTACTGCCAGGAGGGTGCTGTGGCATGACTCAGGGCGAGACAGAGAGTGACAGTGGCTCTCATCAGGCGGGTACAAGAAAGGATCTGCACTCCAGTCACATCCCTGCACTTGCACCTCACAGCTACGGAGCCAGCACAGAGTGCTGTTCCAGCAGGCTCTCTCAGGAAGCAAGCAGATTTGTGTCCATGGATTTTTCCAATTAACTCCTTTTTACATGTGATGTTCATAGTGCAGCCCATGTTTTAATGTACATGAGTTCACCAAATCCAAAACACGTGCAACTATTCTAATAGAACTACTGTTATTGTAACAGCACACACCTTGCTGTTTCACCAGAAGTCTGTTTGTTTGTTTCACCCACATTAAGCTTTTGTGTCAAAAAATGTAACAGTAAATCAGGCAACAACCCTGCATTTGATTTAAGCACTTAAGAGTATATGATGAAAATCAACACAAATTATTAGAATTCCCCCAGGTCAGGCATTCCAGCTGGTTTCACATTTTGCTGGAGGTTCACAGACTTGTTCTGCCCACATCACCCTCAGCTCTTTCTGTCTGTGCTCCAGCCCACATGGAAATCGTGCTCCCATGGCTGATACCACGCAAGGGCCTGAGCAACAGAGCCAGGGACATGCAGGGTAAGTTATCACAGGCAGACAGCTGCCTTAATGTGGCTCCATGTCCTCTGGTCAGCTCACACCTGGTACAATGGGTTTGTGTCTGCCTTAATGCACTTTGCTTCTTTCAAAAATGAGACTAAAGGATCTGAGAAGCTGACAAACTTCACATGAAAAACTCATAATGGAATTTCTGTAGCAAAGACCTACGACTTTAAGCTATTTTCTTCCCTAAAGTAGTTATGGTCTTATTTCATGGTACCCTCTGCAATCCTGGATAACATGCTGAGAACCCTTACATTAAACAAGCAGAAGTCTGCTCAAGTCTGTGCCAACCACTTCAGCAGCGTGGGAGTGTTCGCATGTCTGTGTGCAACCCCTCCCGTGGGGGTCACAGGATTCTCTCCCTTTCATGGCAAAGTTTCCATCAGTACTTCAAAAAGTGCATTCAGTATTTCAAAATGCAGTTTTCTATCTAATCAATGTTTCTCCTCAGCAGTACACACCACAAATTTATCTCCTTAAACTCACACATTAACTGAGCTCTTGCCTTCAGCTGCAGATTACTGTGGAAACAGCTCCCTACAGAGTCCCAAATCCACATCTCCTTCCTGGGAACTGTGTAGCACTGGGCTCTTTCCTTTAGCACAAGAATCACAAAAACCTACAATAAACAGGGCAAACAAGTGCAAGTCTTTATTTTTGGGTTTTGTTGCACTTAAGGCTTCTTGTTTCAGCAGTTCTTTTCTCACATTTTAGCCAGGCTCAATCTAAACTTGGTGAAAGCCATAAAATAGCCATTTCAGTATCCCAAATACTTTTTCTTTCTTTTTAATTGTGACACTACCAACATTATTTACTGCTGCCCTTGGGACACACACACACAGGCAGAGAATCCCATCCAAAACCCCCAACCCACACATCCTCCTTCATCCTTGAGTTTTGCTACTAACTACCCTGCCAAGGCAAACTCACTTTAACTCTTTAAAGGTATGCATTAAGTTAACAGTAACATCATTCTCATGCTGTGAAACTTTTCATTCATATTCTGCATTATTTGTCCTTTACAGAACTGCTGTCTGATGACAGTGCCCAGAGGATGGGAGACATGGAAGCTGACTCTGACTGCTGCAAAGCAACTTGCAGGCAGCACTACACAACTGATTTACAGAGATATTTCACAAATCACCATGTTCAGAGTGCCACAACACAGCAGAGTACCTGTCATGCAAACACCTGCATTATTAATAGAACTGCAAGTCTGAGAACTTAGACTAAGAAAAAATACTAAAGATAAGCCAGAATACAATGTACACAACAGCACCATTAACTCCAAGAGAGCAAAACTCCCTTGTATTGAATGTCTTTCAGCACAGGAAAATGTTAGGAATATTGTACATACTTCGGAAAAAATCTATCTTGAAATCAAACCAAATACTGTTGTGAGTTATTTTTTAATTATTTGACTATCTCTTTATATGTGTATATAGCCTTAGCTAAGAGAGTATATTTCTCAAACCTGGCAGAAAAAAAATAAGATTTAACTGAACAGCTACTTAGCTTCTAACCAAAATCTCTATTTCAACATGTTTACCTTACCTAAACCTTTAGACAGCTAGTTGCACACTGTTATGCGCTTACAAAATCTGTTCAACTTGCTAAAAATTATTGGACTGGTTTTCCAGATAGCTGATCAATAAAATTGCATATTCAGAGCTGTTTTTTCACAGCCATCCACACAAGTGACATCCTTGCACTGGAAATGTGAATGCCACATGTCAGCTTTCAACTGTGTTTGCCAGCAAATCTGGTCTTATCTTCATGAAGGTGGGACTGTTCCACAATTCTGTTGTATTCCAAAGAGTCAAAGTTTGAAGTGATCAATTTAACAAAATTACAGGATGATCCATAGGGAAAAGCACTGAGAGCCATTACTACTTTCTCACAATTTGCATAATATCAATCAGGGAAGAAAAAGATACACAAGTAATGATAAAACAGCAATGCCGGTATCTTTTTTTTTCTCATTAACTTCTACGACACAATTTTGGAAATTTACATTGGAAACAACGAATTCAAAATATTTACTTCAGCAACATTTAACCTCATTTGCTAGGTTACAAACCTCTGTATCCATGCTTACTGCCCAGTGCCTCAAGATGCAGACAGATGCCTGAGAACAGACAGTTGTTAAAGAGAAGCTTGCAGTGAGGAGAGAAGGCAGCACCTCAGGTCACACCACAGGTCCAGGAGGTTTCACCCAGCCCTGCCAGCAGCCAGTCAGACACAATGCAACCTTCACAGGACCTAGGCATTGTCTAGGCGTTCCTAGGAAGCTTCTGCTCCTTTTAGAGATTATTTCCACAATTTTTCATTCAAGATTGTTAGCCAACAGCCTCTAAAACTTGTTCTAGCTTTTTAAAAAGGAAATTTCAGTAATTTAGGAAAAGCAGTGTAGGGGTGTATTTGAGAGACACTCTTTGAGAGACCTTGCTCAGCTTTGAATAAAGGAAATAGCTGAAACAGAAGCTCAGCATCATGTAAATATATGCCACAAACTAGACAGTCAATACACATGCAGACTAAGATATCTGAGTATGTCTTGATACTGTTAAAAAAAAACTCTACAAGGGCCTACCACTTGGAGTTTGAAACTGATTCCACCAAAATTTAACTCTAGCAACACTTTGAATACTTTGGCAAAGTTGTTCTTATTATTGTTATTAATCTCTTGCTGAAGCTCACTCTTTTTTCACCCCATTATTACAATTACTCTCTTGTTGAAACTTACCCTTTTCCACCCTATATCTTCAATACAGAAAAAAATTTACAAATTTACAAGACAGAGAGAGAGCAAAGCACTTCTAAAAATGTTCCTCAGCCTCCAAGTAAATAAGTTACAAGGCAGAATACAACCAGAGTCCAAAAACTAACTTTAAAAAATTCAGTACTTAGTATATTCTACACACATTACTTTTAAGTTGTGTGAAGAAATTTGCAGAATGTTCCAAGGTACGGTGACTAAAACACTTAAAACAGTACACTTCTGTCGTGTCATTTTATGAATTATTGTAAGTCCAGCAGTAAAAGTAACACAGGAGCTGGCAAGGAAAGAGGTAGCCAGAGGTGGTAATAACTAGTCTTCCAAAATGATCAGCAAATTTGAATAGTCATTTTGACAAATTTCACAGAACAGCAATTTCAGAAGACAAAGAGGCCGTTGCTTTCCTGTGTGAGGAGTCTGAAGGACCCCCAGGTACAACCTGAGCACACAAAAACTCATGCAACTAAATCACTACTGATTTCTAAAGTGAGCTCTGTCAGGCCTTCAACTCTTACCATACATCTCCGTCATCTAGACCCTGAAGGGTTCAAGGCAAAGGTTATGTTTTGAAAAGCGTGAACTTTACAAAAAAAAATAATCCACAGACGTTACCAAATGGCCTTTATCCAGGGCATTGCCCATATCAAAAGCCATCACTGCGTCCAAAAAAAGGGGAGGGCTCAAACCCGTTTTCAGGTAAACAGAAGATAGGTAATTGCCTGCCCTCCATCTCTGTGGGCTCATCATGCAATGCCAACTGATGAGACCTAAGCTAATACAAAAACACTAAAGACAAAATACTCAGATCAGCATATGCCTCTCATAGCCAGAGATCCATGACAACCATTAATAACCCCACAATAAAAATCACTGCACACTATACATGCGTGGAAGTTTATTTCTGAGAGCAGGTGCCCGTCTGCATGCAGACCTTCTCAGTCAGGCCTCAGAAAACACACTCCCCGGGAAATTACCCTGTCTGTGCGCTTTCTTTTGACACCAGCAGATGATTATTGTTTTTTTAAGTTCTAGTCCCTACCACGCATTTGTTCCGCAGGCAGCACAAAGGGTTCGAGGTGAGCTTGACAGCGCTGCAGAGAGGGCAGGCGGGCCGGCCCTGTGCCTGTGCCTGCGCCTGCCCCAGCCCTGTGCCTGTCCCCCGGCCTTGTGCCTGCGCCTGCCCCCGCCCTGTCGC
>NW_005054415.1:813320-836664 GCF_000277835.1 Geospiza fortis | reverse complement strand
CTCGGGCACAGCCGGAGCAGCGTTCCCCTGTGGGCACACCGAGAGCTGCCGCTGCCCTCCCCACCCCAAAACTCTTGCGAGGACGCGTTGGGGTAGTTCAGGGTCTTCCTGCCTTTCATTCCGCACCAGAGGGGCAAAGGCAGCCTAGGTGCAGCCCTTTTTGTAGATGGAAAAATACATCACATACACAATACCCCAAAGAGCAACAGTGAGTAGTACCAGTTCTTGTCAGACTCGGTTTTAATTTTAGTGTTTTCATACTACAGCTTTAAAACATCTTCAATATCAGCTACAAAGTTTCCAGAGATTTGCACGAAGGGCCTGGTGCTTTCCCCCACTTGCAGAATTGCATGGGAGATGACTTCGCTTTAGGAAGCTGGAGGGTTTAGAATTAAAAAGTCGCATTCCAATTTCAAGCATTCCATGAAGTGAACAGTTTGCAAGGAAGACTTAGCACCATTTCCTGGTGACAGCCAAAGTCTGAAATTCTGGCTTCTCCCCACCATCCCAGAGCAGAACATACTGTCCCTCAGCACTCCTCTGTTATGTCACAGCATGTCTGATCTGCATAGCCCAAGAGAAAATTAACCACAGCAAGAGGGTGAAATTTGGGGGTTAGGTTGACAAACTTAATTGCTTTGAGAATTAGGACCTGCACCTAAAGCTACTAGTGAAAGCCAAATGGAAACTGGTGGGACTTGAACATGTCTTGGAATTGGGAAATAAGTACTATGAATAACTGTATTTTCCAAACCCCACATTCTTCAGTTATTCTGGTACTTATAAGCACAGCAGGAAAAGGTAACAAGAAGAGTCTAAACAATATTCTCTGCACATCAAAAACTCAAATACAAAAGTTTCAATTAACAAACCTTCTCAAAAATGCAACAAAGAAAAGTCAAATAAACGATTTTACATTACCCTTAAGAAGGGTAATGCAACAGGAAAAATAACAGCAACAGGAAAAACAACTGATTTGTTTCCTTTCCTTTTTAAATAAAGCTAATTCTGCAAAAATCCGTGATTTAGTCTACCCATATAGCACATAAAGGTCAACAAGTTTTGTTATAGGACTGAGGTTTATTAATTTACAGGATTCCTCAGCAGTAACCCTAGTCCCAAGCAAATGTGCCAAGCCAAGACACAATACAAGTGGTGTAGTAACACAAATGCTTTAGATTAGCAAGTATGCCATGGGGGGGGCATAAAAACCAAAACCCACACTTTAATATGGTCAAATTGGGGTTTTTTATCACTGCTTTGAATTTTAACACTTTTATTTACTAAAAAGGGAACTTCCCAGGAAAGGAGATCTGGAAACATCATGCATTTACTAGCTGAATCAGCCATTCTTCCATGAAGTTCTGGAAGTGCTTTTCACTCTCCATTTGAAGGGGCAGAGAGGAGGGAGGAGGCTAATGCAATATTCCTTAAAAGTTGGAAAAAAATTCACATCAGAGGAGAAAGAAAACAATTCTAAATGGGATTTTTATCATAGCAGGAAGATAAAGCCAGAAGGTTTATTGAAAGCCCAACACATCTTTCAGCATGGTGCAGGGATTTATGTGAGCACCTCATAACGCCAGGGCTGCATCAGGACCTCACTGTGCTGAGAACTCTCAGCAGCCACAATCCAACAGCATACAGATTATTATGATGGGATCTTACTGCAGTTCCCAAACAGTTTGATTAAACCCCATAATGTAACAGTAATGCCAGGAGCTCCTGACACCCAGATTCAAAAGAAAAAAGCATGTTCCTATATCCTCAGATGTGCAAGCCTCCAACTAGGCTTTATGTGGTCACTGAATTATGTCTGTATGTTTGACAAAACTCCTCTCACAGAGAGAAGAAACTTAGAAAAATTATACAGAAACAAAATGAAATTTAAGTGAATTTACTTCAATGCCTTCAATTTTTTTCCCAGAAGGTACAAAAAATAACAGTCTTAAATTATCTGAAAATTAGACAGAAAAACACCCAGCACTCAAATAAAAGCTTCTTCAAACAGAAAGGCTCACCATGTGTCAGCCCTGGTGGAAAAACTTCAAGTTCCTTCATTTGCTGTCTGTCAGAGACCTCAGATTTTGCCAATTATCCTAAAGGTATATATCTTAACAGCTTGTCCAGAACAAACAATATACAGATTGTTTGCTCCAGTCACTTGTGCCAGAAAGGAACAATTACATTATTTTCAATTACCACTACCATTGCCTGAATTGGAATTTGCAACAGTAAATGTAAGGCTAGATGTTTCCATCCAATCCTCGGGAATGTTTTTATTGAAAATCCTCACTAAGGAAACAGAACTTGAGCTTATGGACATTTTTGGTTGGTTGTTTTATTTTAATATTCCACAAGATATGAATTTAAATTTATAATACTTAAATTGCACACTAATTTTAAACTCATTAGTTCTCTAACACAGTTCTCATTTTGTAATTTTACTGTGCTCTCATTTTTTTCATATTTGTCTCTCAAAATGCAAACATCAAACCAAGTCAAGTACTACTGGTTGAAGTTATTCCTGTTCCTCTAGGAAGACAATCTTAAAAAAAAAAAACAAACAAAACCAAAACTGAAAACTCCTTACTGTGCAAAAATTACCTTCAACATGCACCATAACCCCCAAAAAGTTAAACTATTGACTTGACTATGGTATACAGCCATCTTCTGCTTCTGAATGTCAAGGCATGATGTATAAACAACAAATACACATTTAAATCTTGCCACTTGTTTCTTTTCATACAGAGCAAAAATATAACCACACAAGTGATAATTCCTTAATTCCACAGCTGGGAATTTGACATCTTGCAGGCAGCAGAAAATGTCAGTTCTCCTGCTGCTCCTGAACAGGGCAGGGGACCCACAGCCTCCTTCACACTACTTGATCCCAGAGCAAGGTAAGCTCAGCACCTATTTTGGTGTCACAGCTCAGCTCAGAGCCAGTCCGCTGTGCTCAGCATCAGGCAGGGCCACAAGCAGAGCAGCAATCCATACTTTCCAAGGACTGTGGTTTTTAACCGAAGCAGACATATGATGCCTTGGGGACCAGAATAAGCAACCAAATTCAGATACCTGTTTTGATACCAATCTTATCTGTGTGATTAGATTAACTGACAAAGATCACTTACATATATTTAGTATCTATTTACTTATGCTACACACTGTCTACATCTGTCCAATTTCTGCCATCAAGATCCATCTTCCTCTCTGTAGGCTGTAAAGGATCTTGTCTTTGTCTGAAGCTTACCCTAGACCTATTAATAAACCAGTGTTCAAAGAGCCCCCAAACATTTAATTTGCATATTATCATCACTTCTGCTGCTGCCTCGATTTTCCTTAGTTGTGTCAGAACAACTTTTGTAGCCCCAGTCTTGTAGCTTAGCTCTTTTGTGCCAGGGTATCTCATCTGGTTTTAGTCCCTAATTTGATGCCTCTTTAAATCACTCATAACTTGCTTTGTCTTCCATAGATGCATTAATATTCATCTTTAAGTGATATGGTTTGTACTATGCACCAATCTAATTGTGAAAATATTTTTTCAAGACATTCAGCTAATCAGTGCATAGCAAAAAAATAATCTGTGCCTTCCTATTGCCAGAATAGTTCAAGATCTAAATGTCAGTCTGTTTTTCCACTTGAAGGAAAAAAAACAGGGTCTAACTGATTATATTAAGAAAACCATGTTTCTAGTGGATGCCTTATCTTCTGCATATTTATCTCCAACTTCCAGATTTGTATTTGTAGATTAAACATTTCTCATCATTATCAACCTAAAAGAAAAATCCAACACAAAAAAATAACATACTTTGGTTTTCTAATGGTCCCCAGTAAACAGATTCTGGCTGCTACCCTTGTAAAATGCAAATTCCTACATTTGGGACAGTGCTCTTGACTGAATGACCAAAGGACAGCTTTGAAGAGAAGGACCAAAGGGTTCTGGAGGACAGTAAGCTGAAGCCATCAGGGCACCCTTGCAGTGACAACAGCTAACAAATAACAGGCTGTGCTAGCAGAAGCATGGCCAGCAGGACAAGAAAACCAATCACTTGCCTCTATTGAGCACCCAGGAGATCACATCTGGAGTAGGGTGTCCAGTTTTGGGCCTCAGTACAAGACACAGCAGAGCAGGTCAAGCAGAAGGCCACTAGGATGGTTGGAGGGTGAGAGGGTGTACAAGGAACAGCTGGGAGAGCTGGGTTTATTTGGCTTGGAGAAGAGGGAAATACAATTGCTGTTTTCAGCTGCCAAGTGGGGGTTAGGAGATGGAGCCAGGCTCTTCTTGGTCGTGTGCAGTCAAAGGACAAGAGGCACATTTTGCAGCAGGGGAAAGTCCTACAAGGCACAAGGGAAAAAGGGAAAAAAATGTGTTTCCAGTGAGAGAAGTCAAGCCCTGGAAAAGGCTGTCCAGCGTTGCAGAATTTCCATTCTGGGAGGTGCTCAAGGCATAGCACAACCTGTCTCCCACATCAGCCCTGCTCTGGTCAGAGGACTAGACTAAGAGACCTCCAGAGATCCCTTCCAATCTAGAACTCTGCAATTTAATGTAGTACCCAAAAAATGAGAGCAGAAGTGGAAGTGGAAGTCCTTTAAGTGCCCCAAACAAATACCTTTCATCAGGCTAACAGTACACTATCCTCAGTGTACAGCAAGTATAACTAACACCAGGATTAAAATCCACACACTGTAGGGTATTATGCCATAATCCACCTTTCCTCAGCTGTTACACTGCAGACCTCTTCACTGCCTGCCTTGCCAAATCCTGAATAACCTTTCAACTGCCCCATGCTCTTGACTTCTGGTTTTCTCTAGTCCAGCCCCATTGGCCCTTGCGCCCTCTCACTCCTTTGAGTGGCAGGCATCACATCAGACATTTCATCTGACTCCTGTCAAGTAACAGCAGTAACAGCACTTCCAGGCAGTACAGCTGCTTAAACTCATCTTTCCTTCCTCTTGCAACCAATGAAATACCTTGTCAGGGTTTCAGAAAGTCAGGCATTTGCAAGTTACCAGTCAGCTCTCAGTCTACCTTCCAATCTTAAGAGACTGAAATCTAACAAACCAAGCAAATTTGGTCTTTATAAGTTCCATGCTTTTAACACGGGAAAAATTTTGCCAAAAACTGGACGCCTGAGCTAAGGCAGCACATTGAGAGAGGAGAAAAAAACCTCCCATTTTAAAACCCAGCAAAACAAAATGATTTTGTATTTAGTTCTGGGTTTTTTTCTTGAAAAATGTGTATGAGAACACCTCATTCACAGAAACAAAACCAAAGCTTTTGATATATGGAAAATGTCATACAACTTGCATGAAGCGATGATATTATTAGAAATATTTTCTGTATTTTACAGATTTAAAATCTCCATCGCAAATATTTGCAAAAGGTATTTTAAGCAAATATAAATTTACTTCAGGTAATACTTCAGTATAAAAAATACTTTCTATTAGGTTTACTACTTCCCAGAATTCAAACTTGTGCTGATGTAGAATTAAAAGGAAGACTGTAAAACAGGAGACCTGATTTTCAGAAATACCCATCAAAATAAAGACAGGGTGCTGTGTCTAAGTGTAAGATCTGCTTGCACTGATTTTCACAGCAAAAAACTATCATACTGAATTTATCATAAATGAATCTGAAAATTTTCTCCTCATGAACCTCATGAAATAACAGATCCAAATGCTGACTGGAATCTATACATTTGTCACACACTTCTTTTGGGAAGTCTGCCATAAGTGCCTGTGCAATTCTAGGAACAGGTAAGAGCAAATAGCAAATATGAAAATTCTCCCACTGCTCCATTCCCTGAAATAGACCTTGAGCTTTTACTCTTTTTTTTTTTTTTTCCCAATCTGTCACATGACCGAGAATATTTTCAGAATTACGTTTTCACACAAGTGCAGTTTTCTGCCAGGGTAAATGAAGATATCCAGGCAATGACAGTGGTGCTATGTACAGACCTCAGGACCTAAAGAGCACTTTCTTACCACTCCAACAACCTCAGGGTATGCTACAGGGTTTTTTATGCTGATATGTCTTTCATATTGCATCAACCCAAAAGTATAAAAATACTGAATGTTACAAAATGTAGCATTAACATCAAAGCAAAACTGCTCTGCTCAGTAAAGTTTGGAAGTTCAAAACAGTTATATTTTTGGAAAACATTACTCAGTAAGGAAAACCTTAAAAGTTCCTCGATGTTTCAAGTTGGGGTTTTCCCTAGTGTCTCCTGATATGCAATGAATCTTCTCAAATTCATCTTCACATTGTCAAGAACACACAGTTGATCTGTACTATATTGTCCTTTGCCTTCTTTTCGTATCTGTAAAACCAAAAGAACACACGGTTTACTGATGGAGAAGTTTCTCCCATCAGATCACCTCAAGTTTACTGTAATTCTGTATACAGGTGTTCTATGAGAACTCCAAGGTGTTCCCATGTGTGCATGTGGAGCTCAGCAATTATTTCTGCAAGTCAATCTACTATAATGCATTGCTGCCTAAAACTAGACTAATGGCACATTATTTCATCCAAAAATCTGAGACATACACTTCTTTTCTGTGGCTTTTTATATGGAAAACCTTGCACATTTAACTTAGCAACTGAAGCACCCTCAGGTATGTACTTTGTGTGTACAGTGCTTAGCTTTTAGATTATGGAAGTCACTCCTCAAGAATGCATCTGACCAAACAAACAATGTGTGGAAGCTCAGTCTCTGTTTAAGTCTGGGATATACCTAAAATCAGAGTTTAGAATGCCAGCCTTGTTATTCTTGAAAATACAGGATACATGAACTGTTTTAATTAACCAAGAATGGAAGAAAAACATCCAACAGCTACTGCAAATTAAAAACCAAAGATGTCAATGTAACCTCAGAAAGGACTTTTCTTCCACCTCCAGAGACATCTGCAGGATTTTTGTACAATTGTGTCAGAACAATACAGTGATTTGGACATCACTAATACTCACATTGCCATGCAGGTGCTGCACTGTTACTCTGACACATCCATGAATTTTAAGGTATTTGCTTTCTTCTAAAGTGGAGTATCAGTAAATCAAACACTTTTTTTCTGTCACCTTATAAATTAATTATATCTTCTAGGAGCCCAAAACTCAACCTTTAACCCACATTGTGTGCTGAGACCCTGAGCAGGCTGCCCTTGATGCCTACCCTCATTCTGAACACTGGCTGAAATTCCTTCAGTGTTGAAAGCAACTTGATCTGTAACGCTGCCCTTTCTGCTTCTTCACCATCTGCAAATACATCAAAAAGTGCATCCAAGGCTTCCCCTGCTACCACAAGAGAAGATTCCTTCATAGCAACCTCAAGAAGAAATTTTCCAATCATCTGTAATAAGAAAGAAGAATTGATTTTTCCAGCAATGCTAAAGAAAATTGAAAGAAACATCAAAATTCTTTTAAGCTTGCAATGCAAAGTTTGCTTTTTCACCTTCAGTGTTTCAGCTGTATCTTGTCCTTTTGCCAGGACGCTGCCAGAAATTCCAAGGATGCTCACCACGTTCACTCTAACACTGGCATTGCTGCTTTGAATACCAGCCTCACACAAAGCCAACAGCTGCTCAGGAGTCATACACTGGTCAGCAAGGGGAAAGGAGGGAAAAAAGGAAGACACACACAGTTACATTTTCATGGAAACTTTGAAATATGACATTTAGACACTGTACTTTCACAGAACACAGGCAAATTCTTCAGAGAGATTATGAAAACTTTAAGCATTCTGAAAATGCAATTACCAAGAAATTTCAAATCCCTTTCAACTTGGTTCTTCCAGAACATATCCAAGGCTGACATGAAGTTGAGGGAAAAGTTCTGAGATTCTCACAAATTTATCTAGCTCAATAGCTGCTTCCAACTCATTACAACTTACAGCATAAAAGCTCAGTTTTCAGTTTAAGGCCAGAAAGGACTAGCAGACTATCTATTATTGTGTCTTATATAATAAATCATGATGCTTCATTCCTGTATTCAACTCACTAATTCATACCCAACCAAGATTCAAGGACCACCAGCTAGGTGACATCAGGAAAAAAGGAAGCCACATTTCTAGTTGTTAATTTTCTAAATATTTGTCATTACAACTATCTTCTAAAGATACCTGTGGTTTATTGCTATTCTGGTTTTGAAATACCTTCCATTTGTTTACATGTTGGGGAGATATATAAAAAAATATTCCCATAAGGTCCATGAAAAACACAGTTAATGCTACTAATCTGTTCTTCCAGTGCTCGCAACTGCTGAAATTTTAAACTAAAATTATACTGTTTTGTTTCAAAAACTTTCCAGCCCAATCTCACAGGAATTTGAACCTACCAGAGCATTTGAGTTTGAAAGCTTTTACCTGGGAAATGTTCTTTGATGCCATTGTTTGTAGGAGAGCCCTCAAAGCACTGGTTACAGCTTCCAGGAATTCTGTGTCTGTAGGGAGTTCTGTCAAAGAATAGAACCCAGAGCAGAAGTTAAACAGTAATATGAGGGACACAGGAAGCAAAGAAATACAAATTCCTTAATCCCTAATTGTTCCTCCAGGTACTACCACAACGGGAAAAGCTAGATTTTCAGACTGGTCTCTGTAGGTTGTAACCATAGTGATTTGTTTGAATTCAGCACTGAGGTTGGAACACAGCTGGGCCTCTTCTCCAGGCACATCCCTAGTTGAGACACTGTGTGACCTAAGGGACAGTGCCAGCCACTGTCACCAGAACAGCAGCTGAAAACTGCTATCACATGGAGGAACATACAGGAACTGAGAGAACTGCAGGAGCTGACTGCATACTTCACCTCCTTTCTTCTGCCTTCTTAAGCAAGCTTTTCAGACACCCAGAGAGAGCCCTGGACTCTTTCCAATCCATATAAAGAGCATGTTTTCCGGTGGTTTAATAACATTCCAGGAATGTATGACTCAAACACTGCATTATTCTTGTTTAACTACAAACTCATCAGTAGCAGCCATCACCTCCAATCTGTGTTCTGCATTTCTTGAGGCTTTTCATTTTCCTCTAAAGGGTTTATTTTCTGGACCACTCCAGATGCAGAACTTCTTGATTTATGTGCATCTCCTCCCTTCTCATGTAAACAATCAGATCTTTATGCCTCTCTTTCACTCTGTAAACCACAGAATTCCTTCTAACCACATGTTGGATATTATCAGCTCTATCTGGCAGTTTTCATTACACAGCATTTAAACATGAAAAAATGGGCCTGTGCCAATTAATTAGTTTTAGCATCCTTAGCTATCTTCAGATAGCAACTTCTCCAGCTTTATCTGAGAGCTTTCTATAACAAAGCATAACATACAGACCCAAAATCTGGATGTCCTCTCTTCAAGCATGAGACATATTTTATGTGAACTTCCTTGGATATGTTTTCATAGATATTTTCATTTCTGCATTTTAGTTTTCCACACACTGCACTCAGTAATAATGTTCACATATACTAATCACATGCCTATAAAGATACTGAGAAAAAAGTGTGTTTTGCAGGCAGATGCATTTTCAAGCACCAATGCAGTGTCATTTTATACATCCCAGCAGAGCACTACATAAGCTACATCTATGGCTACAAATAGAGACACTTGAAGGAAGGGAAGGAAACGAAACTTCTTGAGCTTCTAAGAGATGAGAAATGACAAAGCCACACATATGCCAGACTTCAACAGAACTGTCTTAGGGAAAATGCTTTCTGACAGTTTGGAGAATTGGCAGCTTTTCCAGGCTCTAAGAATCTCTCTTATTTTTTGGAAATCTATCACCACTGACCTTAAAACAAAGATTATCAGAATAGTCTGAAGAAAACAGCCTGTCAGGGACCCACATCCTCAGTCTGGAAACAGGAGGGCTTTTCTTAAACCTTTTTTCTCCAATCTTGGTTCAGCTTCTCTCATGTCAGTAACAGAGAGATCGTAGTATAAATGATCCAACAGGATTATAGAAATGATGCTGCTCTCATGTACAGGATCCCAGAAAGCAGCTGGAAATGCTGCCTGCTGTAGACATGATCCAGTAACATTGTACTAGCAGATGTATGAAGAGACCTTCTCAGCACATCTATGAAATAATGTACCCTGGAGGAACCACAGTGAAGGCATTCTAGTGTTCATCAGGATGTATCACAGAATCTGTGAGGCTGGGAAAGACCTGTGAGATCAGTCCAACCTGTCACTGACCACTGCCTTTTCAACCAGACCCTGGCACTGAGTGCCACGTCCAGTCTGCCCTTAAACATCTCCAGGCATGGCAACTCCACAGCCTCCCTGAGCAGCCCACTCCACTGTCTAAATACAGATCTAATTAAAAAAAAACAAAAAAAATATATATATTCATTCTAATATAGTATTTTTAGAAGAATTGAATTTATTACCTTCTCTGTTGAAATTGAACCCACAACCAAAACAGGGAGCTGAGCAGCTTTAACACTTAGTTGTAAAAACTTTGCACACTTTCTTACTACAAATATAATTCCAATAAAGCTAAGCCATCATAAGCATAAAGCATGTCCTGGGGACAAGGTGGCTGCTCTCTTTTCTGCTGTAATAAGCATGGACATTCTTGAGATTTTTGCACCGATTGCTTTTGCCATAATTTGTTAAGATTACTAGGAAAAATGGTGAAAGACTGCGCTAGACATGTACTGTTTTCACATCTCCTTAGGCTAGTTAGGGCATTTAAAAAGAAAATGTCCCATCTTCTTCGTGCTTGTCTGATTGCTGAAAAACTGTTATTACCAAAAATATGATCCAACAAACAGCTCTGGTCTCCCAACAAGGCAGTGTTAATCCACTCAGAGACTTTCTGTGCAGACCCAAACATGAAGCAGGTTCTTGCACTACAAGCAGACCCGCTCAAGGTGCAGTTTGGATAAACACATTTTAACAGGATATGCTGTCCTGGCAGTACATCGCCAACATTCAGTATCCTTATCTTGCAGGACCAGAGGGATAAAGTTAGTAATAAACAGCATTGGAACATAACACCCACGGCTACCTTGTATCTAGATGATCAGCAAAGGGCGTCACCAAGTCCCCTTTACTAAACCCTTACCTGTTTTAGAAAAGATCAGCTGTGAGAGATGCTGTGCAAGGGACTGAAGTGCTGAAGCTCCTCCAAGACAATCCACATCTGACACCAACAAAATGCTCTGAAGACACGTTAAAGCTCTACACTGCACTGCATTTAGTCTGAAACAAACAAAAACACACTGAGCAGGTATTTTTGAACACACCTGTTGAAATATAAAGAGGAATCTTGAATTTAATAAGACTGTGATGCAGTATGCAGTTCACAAAAACATTCGTATCTCTTTATTCAAAACCATCTATCAGATCTGCCAGTTTCCAGATCTTAAGAGCAGCCCAAAGATGGACAATCCTTCTAAGAGTTCTAAAACAACTGAATATACATGAAAAATAGAAAGAGAGACAATGAAATGCCTACTTTTTAATTAATGGTTTCCAAGACGGATTGTGCATACAGATGTCTACAGCAACACTGTTCGGAAAAGCAGTTTTTTCAAGAATCTGAGGAGGGGAAAAAGAAAGGTTTAGCAATAAAGCCCTTTTTTCCTTTTCTTTTTTTACAGTGTGTTCAGAGGGAAGACTGAAATTTTAGCTTAATGTCAAACAGATACTTCAAACTACACATTTCAAAGTTTTCCAGATAGCAAATATCTTGCTGTTAAAAATGCCAGAATTTTCCTCTATCACTTAAATGGTGCAACTATACACTGGGTTGAGGATAGAGTACTTAAAGTGCTGAACTGTACTAACAGCAAGTGATTTCCTAGGTCTCTGTTATTCTTTCTTCTTTAGCTCTTTCTTCTTATAGATTCTGCTACAGGATTTTCAGATAGCTGCAAGTCTGGAAGGCCTTGCCATGAAACTCTGGCTATTAAGTACAAAAAGCCTTCAAATTTTTCACCTCACACCTTGATGCCTTAGCTCAGAATTCTACAATGCTGCTGAGCTAACACAGTAACTGATTCAAATAACAAACTTCACCTTTACAACCCCAAATAAAAATGAGCAAAACAACTCTGAAACAAAAACATCTGATTTCCTGTCAGTGCCAAATACTGTATTTCAGACACTTTGTATAAAACAGGGGGAGAGGAACTTGCACTTTTTCAGTGCTGACTGTTGCCATTCATTAATGTTACTTCCACCTCATTTAGCTAATACAGAAATCTGGCTGTCACGCTGCAGCCAAGTTTCCTCTCTTTCTGTGGGTAATCTTTTTCATGTCCAAATCAAGGAATAAAAAACTTTGTATTTTGGGAGAGGGGGAAATTTTAAAAAGACCTACCAGATTTCTGAAACACATGACCCTTCTATTCTCACTTACATAAGCAAATTATTTAGGTCATGCAATGATACACCATCTCTAGGCCAAAAAAGTGAGGCCAAACTCACTTAAAAAAATACTCCCTTCCTCCAGGTGGATTGGAGTAATTTGCTTGCCTAACCTGGGAAAGACTGTAACATGTGCTGGAAATAATACAGAAGACAATACCTTCTTTGGAATGAGGTTGTTCAGAAATGCTGAGTTAACTTCATCAGAGAGGCACAGAGGTGACAGCAGCAGCCCACTTCCCTCGTTGTATGAATTTTCCATGAACAAGTCACTCTCATCACTGCTGGAGAGTTCTTCCCACTCATCATCAGAGGGATCTGAGAACACAAGACAGATTTGTAAATGTAACAACCCTCATGCAACAGGTATCTTCCCAACTGAAACCGGCTCCTCCAAACATCTTGGTTTAGGAATCTTTAAGTTCTTGGGCTCTAACAAACTCCTCACAAACCAAGTGCCACTAAGCCACACTTCTAAATATTTTATTAAAAATATTTTATACTCATTGAGACACAAATATTCTTATGAGAGAGGTTCTTCACATGTGGGCATGTTAATCACTGATACTGACACTTCCTTGTTTAAAAATATCAAAAAAAGGTATAGAAGAAACATTTCATAAAGATTTACTAAGATTTTAACTTGGATTGTACCACTTCATTTTCTGAGGTTGATTCAAGCATGCAAATACACCAGTTTAATTTAACCTCTTTACTAATTGCAGTCAGTTGAAGGCAATTGTTTCCTCTGGCAATACTGAAGCCACAGACAGATGTCCTCTGCCTGGGCAGTAACTGGGCTGGATGAAGATGTTACTGTCTCCACAGCAAGGTCAGTTGAAACAAAATGATGACAGCAAAGAACACCAAGTAATCTCTAATAGTCATTTCAAGCAACACATTTCACATAAATTAAACTATGTTTATAATCTTAAACCTGAAGTAGGCTACTTACATGACTTATTCTACCAGCAGATCTTTAAGGGCAGATATGGTGAGAGGAGTAGAAGTTCTATTACCAACAGGCTGCTGTGTGAATAATCTGTCCACAGCTGAACGGGGACTTTAGCTGACAAGCACAAACTAAAATCACCCTCATTTATATTAGAACTCATCTATCTACATCCACAGAGTTCACACTCATTTAGCTGAAATTTCTTTAAATCTGGTTACATTTTAACTAGTGTTTACCCAAGTCCTAAGTGTACAGGCTGGACTGATCCTCCTTTCCAACAGATGAAAGCTCTGTGTACAGAGGTCAGGATATTTAACTATTGTGACAAAAAAACCCACCTATCATATTCACCCCCAAGCAATTTTGTTTGACAGCACAGATTCTCATGAGATGCAGGTCCTGCAGTAACTACAGAAACAGACATGCACTTCTGAGGCAAAAGGTAAATTCACTAAAAATACAGCAAGAAAGATCCAAATGAATGCATTTCACTTGTACTGTGCAAATTAAAGAATTTATTTGAAAGTGATGGTTATGGTTTATCAGATGTAAAGGTGTGTAAAGATGTCAAGGTGTGGCAACTTGACCACACAGGCATCTTATGGTCATACCCAATTAATTCTACAGCCATAACTTGCTGGTGTTAACAGCCTTTGCATGGTTGTCTTTCATGCTTTACCAAACCGTGGCAGCAAGAAACATGAAAACAAAGCAAGACATCCCCTTTTCAGTCTCCTGCCTCTTCTAAAAAATTCCTTTTGCATCTTTAGAAAACAAAGAAGCAAAACACATTCCTTGAAAACTAACTGATTACAATACAAGCTGACAATGCAATTCAGCAATAACAAAGACAGCAGTTGTCATAAGGTGACAGTGAGTGACCAGGGCAGAGCAGGAACTGGGATCCAGAACACTGGCCCATAACTATGGTCAGATTTCTTCTAATGTTCTGGGAAACACAGAGGCATTTCCAGCAGCAATCCCAGCTTACCTAGCACTGGTGACCCAAGAATTAAAGACTGGACAGCAATGCAGGAGTCTCTTGGCTTCCTGCCCAGGTGCCCATCAAAGGGGAGCACTCTGCCCCTTCCAAGCCCTGGCCAGTGCTCAGTACAACACATCCCTCACCAGCCTGGTTACTTCTCTCAGTTCTGTTGCAAGCTGAGTGTTATTATGAACTCAGCATAATGGCTAAAGCTATTTTAGTCCTCAAATAATTTGAAAATTAAATGAACAGCTGCCTCTGGATTCCTCCTAATTTCTACAGACTGTCTGCCCACGAATGAGTAAAGTACTGTAGCAAAATACAACACAATCAATCTTACATTACACTGAGTGAATGGCAGAATATGCAGCTTATCCACAAGAGATTTTCCAATTAAAGGGGAAAGCTTATGAATTACAGCTCATTAGATGAGAAATGCAGTTATGAAAGGAGCTTCATACACTAGGTGCAGAATTTCCTTGTGCTGTAAGAGAAAAAAAAAGTTACCATTGGGAATAACTGGGTATTACTGTGGATTTTATAAGAACCTGAACATTTTATTCAGTTACTTTCTACACAATTACTCCTGCATCAGGCTAAAACTACAATAGCAGTCCAAGTTTTCAGGTTTTGGAGGGTTTAGGGGATTAGTTTTGTTTGTTTGTTGGCTTTATCAAATTCTATTTCATTAGTTTTGTTTGTTTGTTGGCTTTATGAAATAGAATTTGATAATCTCTCATTTGTTTTCCTGAAGATTAGAAGAAAAGCTATCAAAACAGAGCTTCAGAGTTCATAAAAGATACAGAATATCTATATCCTACTCCCCTCCAAATAACAGCCTCTCTTTCTCCTCCTCCTCAAGGCTCATAAAGGCAGAACTCTGGAAGCCAAGATCTACATTGTTGCCAGAGTTGCATGCAAAAGCTGTCCCTACTCCTAATTTTGCAACACTTGTAGTACCAAAACTAAATCAAAGCTGTAAGATTTATCTGCTTTAAAAAAATTGATGCCTCCAACCTGCAATCAGATTCACACACATCTTGCATCAGAAGTCAGACCTCACTCTAACCAAACAAAGATTTTGCTGCAACACTTTAGGAAATCTCTGGCATGAGTGCTTTTTTGTTTGTTGTTAAATGTTTGCACATGAAGGATCACACAAAAAAATTAAGCAACATAAATCACTCAAATTAAGAAAAAACAATTAAATTAGTAATAGAAATGACAACCTACTTTGCCACCAGATGAGGGTATCAAGGACAATATGCCCATGGGCGTTTGCCCTTGAAAACTCAGATGAGCAAACAGCAACCTAAAGGCGACCTACTCAGAAACAAAACACACCACAACACTTGCAATGAACGAGACTCCTACAAACCTTCACTGCAGCACATATTAACAATGATCTCCAGAGCAGTCTGCTGAGCCGTCAGTAAAGCTGTCACTTCTTTCAGTTCCCACTTATCAGACTAAAAAATTAAAAACATGAACCAAATTTGATTTTTGGAGAACAACATTTAAGTGCCATTTAAAGTATCCAAGCTGTCAGTTAAAAATACAGCCCCAGCCATTTCCTCTTCTCAGTCTACACCCAAACTTGAAAAAAAACCCCAAAACACAAACTCAAGCAGTGTTATCTACCATCATTTCGTTGGATGCTCCAGAGCAAATTTAATTCTCAAGGAATGCCACTTGCACCAAAGCTGTCCAAAAGCCAGTCAGCCACACTTACTGGAAGTAAATCTGAAACATCATTTTCTCTTCCAAGTTTTCCTTTTGGTATTTCTTCCATGTTATCATCTTCAGTCAAAACACAGTTCTCTGTACTATCACTCATGTTTTCCTCAGTTTCTGGTTCCACAGGAAGTTTTAACCTGTTTTTCTCAGCTTCATTCATACGAATAATTGTTTCACCAGCATCTATTGCCAATGATTCTGAAAATATCTTCAGGATTGCATTAACTGTGCTTCCCAGGCTGCCTGGTGGAATGGTATCCTTTATATTCCAGATAGTGCCTAAATATGAGGTAACCAAATGATATAAATTATTAAAGTGCTCAATTCCCAGCTCTGTAATAGCCATTTTGTAAGGACACAGCCTCCACTACCCCAGTGCTTATATTCACTATAAATATTAAAGTCTTTTCTCTACAGATTTCTTTTTTTTTTGTATAACATTTCATATACCTATCTGTAATAATTGTTATGCCCACATCTTAAGCTCAAGTAAATTTCAGCATGCAAATATTTACAGAATATTTATGTGGAGCGACCTTGGTGTCACTCTGTACCTGAGATAACAAATCCACACGCAAGAATCATTTTCTAAGGAGTCTCAAAATTAATTTATTACACTCCTGTATCAAAAATCATCATGGTTAAACATTTGAAGTAACAAGAATTCAAGGTAGAGAATCTGAGGTTAAAAAAACTTACAAAAGTTAGATCAAAACAACTCCTGTACCACTTATTATTGACTCATTTAACTATTAAAACCTAAATGAGCAGTTAAAGTGAGCTATCACACTGAGCAGGGGCTGAATTCAGAATCAAGCATTCAAGCCAGTTTTAAAACGAGTTGCAAATACCTACTTGCAGTTCCAAAAGGCACATATAACCTCACAAACCATCTGTAAATCTCGACAATCAGATGTGCAGACCACAGCAGAGAAGACTAAGCCTTCTGTCCTTCCCAGCCTCCTTTACCTGCCCTGCTCCCCATCTCAAAGCAATGAACCCCCTGAGCACTGTACCTGCTATCAGTGTTCTCAGAAGGATGTGCTTCATGGTGCTCTCCGGACTCAACATCACAGCTTCCAGTATTTGCTGTGCAGAAGCATTAAATGAAGAAAGAAGATCTGGATTATCTTCTGTCACTGCCTGTAAGCAGTTTGCTGCAGCAAACAACAAGAGCAAACATAATTAACAAACCCAGTAGTAGCTTTTGTCCTGCTGATGAGAAAGCATTATCCTCCTGAAAGCTGGAGTAATGAAATACTGACACACGAAAAAAATTTCATGCAGCATCATGTTGTAATGGGCGGACATTGTGCTTCACAAACTGTGTTTTGGATTAAAAGACATTCTGTGGCAAACCCATACAAAAACAGGTGAGGATGATACCACATCAGCCATAGAATTGGTTGTATTAATTTCAGCTACTCAAAATTAAATTTATCCATTATATACTGACAACGAACAATATAAAAAGATGTTGGAAGCACACATACCTGTATGACCATTATGAAACTATAATAACAATAATACTGATAAACCCAGACTGAAAGTTATTGGAATCGTTTGGGGTTTTTTTAGGACTATCCCCTCCGCTTAAACAAATTAAACCCTCCATTACCAAAACATGAAAATAAAATGAAAAACACAGCCTGCCTCTAAAGCTCTCTTCCCATAAAATCTTTCTTCCCATGTAACCACCAATAAGCCATTCTCTTTTGGACTGAAAATAAGCACAATAGACATCAACTTCTTTATGTGCTGCTCAAAAATGAATTTAAAGTCTTACACTCACTGCAAACTTAAGCAATGCTAAAGCAGGTCCATTATGCATGAATATGATATGAGTGTTACATTCATACAATTAAAAAAAACCCGTATCTTTAAAGCCTTTTCTTCTCTTTTTACCACTTACCTACTGAAATAGCCAGATCCACATTTGTGGCAAATTTCTTCATGTAATGTAAGACAGCCTCCAGACATCCTTCTTTATTGAATATGTATAGGGCAGTATTGTTGCATTCACTAATGTATGGAAAAAATCAGTCAAACATTTTTCCAGGAAAAAAAAGTACTGTAGCAACATCTTAAGCACACCGTGTTTTCATTACTCACATTTTTAAAAGCTACCTAAGAATTATGCATTAGTCAAAGAGCTATCCTTCATTACTGGGGTTATGATTAACTCTATACAAAATGCTGAAAGAGAAGCTGCAAAATCCTGGACACTTTTGAGGAAAGCTGGCTTGTGCCAGCTGCTTCCTCACACTGTTTGGAGTTTATCTGGGAGCCTCACTACAGGCTCCTGCTGGAGTGAGCAAGGCAGCTCAGAGCTGTGGGCTGCCAGCCAGCCCAGGGCTTCCTGCAGCCACAGGAGACTTCACCCACAAACCCACTGCCAGCAGAGCAGCCTGCTGCCTCTCTCATCAGTACCCACTCACTCCAAAAATGACTGCTCTTACCATTCAGAAATGCAGTTACTTTCATTACCTAACAGTGGGATTTGTGTTTCTTCAAATACTCACAGCTACTCTCTCTTTTAAACTTATACATTGATATAAGAGTAATTCAAACTAAAAAAAGCACAGGAGCTAACTAGCTACAAGGGTCTTCAAAACTTTAATTTTGGTAATATTATGTCTCAGCATCGATGCCAGCCCTAATTTTATCAGAATCAAACTTAGCAATGAAACAAGCAGTTCACATTCATTACCACAAAGTTCAAAATACAGAAGGGATTTACATCACACTTAATAATCATACTTCCTGTTCTCAAGCACTGACAAAAAGCAAAAATAAATATGAACACACAACATTGCTGAGTCAGTTACAAAGGGTCATGTATTCTGTGCAAGATGCTGAACAAGGAGTTTACCTACTGTTCTAGATTCCAATCCCTAAAAAATAAATATCCCAGTTTAGAAATAAGGCCTCAAGCCAGCAGCCACATCACACAAACAGGCACAGAGGCAGTTCTACTGAGGCACTGTACAGTGCTAAACAAAATCCTCTATGCAAAGTGTACAATGTGAGAAAAAATAAAGAGAAACAACACAAAGTTCAAGGAGAACTTTTGGAGCAGATTTGTATCACTTCAATGTTTACAGTAATTTCTGTATTAACATCATTGCCATTTCTCTTCCCTCACCTCGTGTTTCCAATATAAACTACTAATAGAACAATTTACATTACTTTCTCACATAAAAAGTAAATTTTTATCAGTGTCTCAGTAACTAAGGGATAGTTGCCCCAAACAGTTAATATTAATGTTTGGGATGACCTGCAGAGGAAGGAAGCAGTATAAAAACTCCTCATATTCCTAGAGCACTGATCCACTGATTAGAATTTCATTTTCTCTGTTTCTTGTATTGTGATATGGATCTACAGAAAATACCTGCAAGAAGCCACAACCCAAACAACAGATTATGACAGAACATGTTCAGAAAACAGGATCAGAACTCACAATAAAGAACCAGTAGAAATAGGATTTGTTACTCATCTAAAACTAATTACCAACTTCTGGAATCCTTCACTTAAAAAAAGTAATCTATACTGGAAGATGAACTTCTATTTCAGATGGGATGAGGGCTCATCATTATTAAAGCAAGGTACATGTAGGAGCAACACAATCAGAATCAGCAAATGAATGCATCTTCCCATGCCAGGACAACAATTTCTTTTCTGCCTCAAGTACCACACTCCTTTTCAGGAACAATTTAATTTGGCTAAAATGCCAGTGTTTACACAGTACTTACCATATATTCCACAGCAAATTAATAGCCTCATTGGCTATGTCTTCAATATAATTTTTGTTCACCCCTCTGCATTTCTTTGGAGAGAGCTGGTTAGCATCCAGTCCAGTGCTGCACTACAACCAAACAAAAGAAGCAGGGTTGGGAATAATCAAAACACAAAGAAAGGCAAAACTTTAGAGTATTATCAGCACTGCCTGGAGAGATCCTCTCATCCAGTGTTTATTACCACAACACCTGACAAGTTTCCTTTCTTTGTGAAAACTTGAACCATTGATAGCTTTTCTCTTGTAGAAAGACTCTTACAGTACTTGCTTTGCAGTTAGTCTTTGGAAGGGCTTTCTAATTAAAAAAATACTTGGGAATTTTAGAATCTGAAATGCTGTTTCTTGCTAATAGTCTGTATGCAGTTGTCAACAGTTTTTTCTAACCACAAATATTAACTCAGCTAATACCTTAATAAGCTCTGTAGTAATGCTATTACTCATATTTTAAAATGGGGAAGAAACATACAGAAAATGATGATATTGCTCAAGGCTGCTCATACAAAGACAGCAGGTAAGAGAAATCAATGCAATATCCAAACTGCAGTGCAACACCTGGACCAAACAAAGAATACAAATTCAGTACATTATTCTCCACTAACTACCCAGCTCTACATCCATTGAGACAAAATTGCTCACCAAAAAAACATCACTGGAATAATGCTGCAACATAAATAAAGCACCTTGATTCTCACTGACAGAATAAAATTCTCTTAACTGACATTACAGACCCAAATCTCCAGACCTTTCACTCAAAAATCATCCTAGGCAGCAAACCTCCCTATGGACACAAGTTAGCTGGCCAGGAGCCAGAAGGCAGTGGTTAGAAATCTTTGGAATAACTTTCGTATCACTAAACCCATCAAAATATTCTTTCAAAAGATCTTTCAAGTACCTTATTGTATTAACAGCTACAGAAATAGAACTGTTCTTGCATATGGGACAATTCAATGCCTAGATCAGGTTTAAAATCAAAATAAAAATAAGCACACCTCTTTCAGAAGTACAACCAGGGGCGTCATGATGTCGTTTGTCACCATGTCATCACAGACATCAAATCCTCCACAAGCACTCAGATTTCTAGGGAAAACAAAAAAATTAATGCTTTGGATGAGATACAATACTGTCCAAGAATGTTTCAAAAACCCCATGCCTTTGATACTCTTCTCTAAAAGTTATGGTATGTTGTCATCTTATCACAGGGGTTCTGTACTGTTGTCTCCTTATCACATAATTTTCATACCTTCTTAGTATTTCTTGTGGGCAGCTCCCCAGAGCACTGACTCTTTATTCTTCACAAAGCAGCCAACCAACTCCAGCTCCCTTCTCAACAGCCACCCCACTCTTTTATAGCACTCTTCTTCTCATAGGTCACAGCTGTGGCCTGTTAAAGTCAGGCCTGTTCCTAATCTTTGATAATTGGCCCAGCTGCAACTCCTTAGGGGTAAGATTACTTTCTACACTATCTTTATTTTCTTATATTCTATATAAGTATATGGTACATATACATGGTACTTTTTGTTTTAAACTCAATTTGCTTAAACAGTAGTTTTAGTCTTCTACCTCACTAACACAATAGAATAGCTTGGGAGTTAAAAATAAAACATTATTTCCACTTATTCATTGTCACGGACATATTTTCTGAAAAATCCTTTCCTTAGGATTTTTTCTCCTGAGAAGCTGAGAGGCCTCAGGAACAAAATGTAAACAATGATTATCTGCTGCTGTGGAATGCAACAGGTGGATCTGTGATTGGTCTCATGTGGTTGTTGCTAATTAATGGCCAATCACAGTCCAGCTGGCTGGGATTCTCTATCCGAGACACAAGCCTTTGTTATTCGTTCCTTCTTTTTCTATTCTTAGCTAGCCTTCTGATGAAATCCTTTCTTCTATTCTTTTAGTATAGTTTTAATACAATATATATCATAAAATAATAATAAAATAAAATAATCAAGCGTTCTGAAACATGGAGTCAGATCCTCATCTCTTCCCTCATCCTAAGACCCCTGTGAACACCGTCACAATTTATGAATTAGAAAGCGTATCTGTACTAAAACATCACGACAGAAAATGCCATCCAAACTGCACTCAAGTTCTATTTCCTCATAAAGCCATACATTTCATAAAGCCCGCTCCTGACATTGAAGTCTCACAGAGCAAGAAAAGCCCCTCTCTCTCAGACTTCAGCTGACGTAGGCATAGTTCCTCAGACCAGAATTAAAGCAAGCGAGGCTGGCACTGCAGTCCACCAGCAGAAGCCCAGTTCCCCCTGTACCAGGATCCCCCATTCCAGCTGAGAGCAGTGAGTGCTCACCTGAGAGCGCCTGCAGCCGTCTCGCGCACAGCCAGGCTGGGATCCATGAGCAGCGGCCCCAGGCAGCGCACCACGTCCCGCTGCACAAACGCTGGGATGACCTGCTTCTGCTGCAGCAGCTGCGAAATACTGGCACAGGCATACTCCCTCACTTCAGCACTGGGATGCTGCAGCTGAGGAGACACAGAGACATCACACCGAGGGAAAAGGGAGCAGGAGGGTTTTACTGAGTGAAGGGACTGATCAGGGCACTGTGGCTCCCATTTACTGCTCCTGAGTGGAAGCAGGAATTTTTAACTTTGATGAAAGCTTATAAATCCTTGCCTGGTCTATGTGTGTTAACTTTATGACTAGATAAATGCTATTCTGGGTATTTGACAAGACAGCCATAGTCCGGACACAGATTAAACACTAGCTGGCACTGGTGAGACTTCAATTACCATGTATTAAAAAAAGGACTGAAGTAGGGGGGAAATATCATCAATGAAGTATAACAGACATAACATATGCCACCATAAAGAAAAGTTGAAGAAACATAAAACAAAAAAAATTATAGCCTTTAAATTAAAAGCATCTGCATAACAGCAAGAAACAAGTGTTCCCCATTCCCCAAGACAATAGCTGACACATGCTATAACAAGAGTTTTAGGTGAGATACATAAATTACAAATTGCAAAAATAATAACACAGTAGAAGTGCATATCCTGGAAGGCCATGGAGTTTGTTGAAAACCTAGCAGATAAACATCTGCTGAAGAGCAGAAGAGAAGACTGGTAACATCAGATCCTGCCTCTTTTGAAAAAGGTGTCTCAGCTCATCTTCACCTGTGCCACTATTTATTCTCTCTTCCCCTCTCTTTCCTAAACAAGTTAGTCCAGAAGAATAATCAATCAGTGATCTGTTCAATGAATTAGATTGGGTGAAGTGAGCAAAGGGGATTTAATTACTTAAAGGAAAACCGATTTTTTCTTCTGATTCTAAAGTCACACTTGCAGAAGAAGATTTACATCAGTTTTCATCTGCAATACTTAAGCCAGGACTATGGCCTATAAGCGACCAAACCCAGTCTTTTACAGCATTTTGTATCCCTTCTTCTTTACATGTGGCTCTTGAACACTTAGCTCTGGCCAAGTAGAACCCTCCGGCCGGGGAGCCCGAACGCAAGCTCCGCCAGAACGGCCCGGCACCCGCGCAG
>NW_005054415.1:806892-812883 GCF_000277835.1 Geospiza fortis | reverse complement strand
GCCGGCGGACATCCGCGCTCGGCCCCTGCCGCCCAACACCGGCACCGCCGCAGCCCGCACCGAGGGAGGACACCGCGCCTACTGCGCTCAAACAAGAAAATTATCAATAGAAACAGTTTCCTCTAAGGGCACTTACAGAGGCGGGATTGACCTGGAGGATGGAAACCTGGAAGGGGTTTCCTCTCTGGTGTCAGTATCTTAGATTATAAGACCCACATCAAATACAGGAAATGTTGGTCCGGTATGAAAGTTACAGAGTGCAGCTATAAATTTTCTGAAGTTCTTCTGTGTTCAGTGGAGATCTGTATTTGTACAGTACAAAAGAAGATAACACCTGTTTATACAAAGATTTTATTTTATACACATTTACCTACAAAATATACAGCAGTTAAAAATAATGGATGGGCAGAAGACTTGCTGGAAAAAAATCCAGAAGACAATTCTTAAAGTTTCAACGGACAAAGTTACATCAATAGGCTGCCTTTAAAAGCCAGTCTACCCTGTAGTAGGGGTTACTGAAGTTGCAAGAGCTTTGCAGTTAGAGTCAATTTAAAGAGTTCAAAACATTTAAAAAGGCACCTTGAACAACTTAAACTCTTAAAACTTGACAATTTTAGCTATTCAAAAGTTACACTTTATGCATATATCATCCACACCTGCTTGTTAACACTCTGAATAACAAATTTTGTTATTTTATTGTGGCACTCTTTAGATTTTCTTCACCAAATCTGATGTTATACATTTGCAATACCAGTTTCATATTCTGACTATCAAAGCATAAAAATCCACTCAGAATGGTCAGGTGGATTTTGATACAGTACAACCTTACAACTGGGAAGATACAAGCATATTTAAGACAATTTTAAAAAATTAAAATCTTAAAATAAGTGTTTTGAACCAGATCAAACAAGGAACTATGTATGACCACAAGGAAAGTGGCTGGTGCACTATATACACAACTTGACAAATGTAATCCTTGATATATTTGCGAAGTTCTTTAACAGTAAGACCAGTTTTCTCCGGCACAAACAGTCAGTCTTCCTGCGAGCCTTTAAACCAGTTCCAAAAGAGTGACCAGGAGACAAGGACAGCTGTAATGAGGAAGTGTGCTAATAAAACATCAGGAGAATGGCAAACGTTCCTTTCAATACTCCTCATGAGAACAAGAAAATCCATACACCAGATATTTCTTTTTTTCCTCAAGATTGGCATCGATCTGCTATTTACAATAGCTTAGAAAGACACGTAACACAAATGAGGTTTCATTTTCAAGTTCAACTTCATTGCCGATTAACATACTTCACCTGTATGTTCTGTTCTAGCTGAAGTAAAAAAGTGACACTAATACTGAAAAAGAGGTAATCAGAAGTAGCAAAAGCACTGATAATGTGATAACAAAGAATTTGGATAAATATTCAAGAAAGTAATATTGCACACTTTCACTGTCAACTGTGTTAAGACTTTTACTCCCAGGCAGTGACAACCAGTCCCATTTGATTTTTTTGCTGTCATACTACCTTAAAATAGGTCATTTTTGGTTTCCATGGCAGTGGAAAAAAAATGAAGGAAGACAGCCCTTATTGAACATGAGGCCTAGGTTTCAAAATTAATTTTCCAGTCTGCAAGACAGAAAACAAAATAAATAAAGTTTAAATCCTGGAAGTTGAACCCAACAATTAAGCTTCAAGTTCAATGTTACAGGGAGAGTTTAAAACAACACACACACAAAACAATACTAAGTATTCCACATTATAGTTTTACAGACACACAGAATTTGCTGAGGTATATAAAAATGCTGTTCAGAAAAACAGACTATGTGTCTTTTTGAATTATTTCCTTTTTTTCTTTTAACAAAGAAGGTTTAGGCAATGAAGCAGTAACACTTACATCATCACAGGACATATTATATTCTGCCAAAACAGTTCGGCATCGGGCTGCTATACTGCATGGATTGTGTCAAGGAAAGCAACCAACACTTCTACACACAGTAAGCAAAAACTAAAAAAGCAGTATTAGCACAGGCTCCAACAACTGCAGGAACTACACTTTTAACGTGACAAACATTATCAAAGGATACATTGATGGTGCCACCACTCTTTTATGTATTCCAGCAAAGAACAAGCCTATTAGGGTAATACAGCTAATTGTGAAAAATGGGTGATTCCAAAGTGACGTGAAAAATGATACCTAGGAAAGAAATCAGGTTAGTTCAACTGCATACTTTCTAAAACACAGAGAAAGTCACTGCCTAGATCCCTTAACTAAAAATAAAATACTGCTCCCAGCTATTTCCAAGTACTTGTGAACAATTCTTTAGATAAGCATTCAGGGTACAGTGTTTTGGCAGGCATTGTCCCAGGACACATTCCACAACAACTCCAGACAGCTTGATAGCTTTACTAAAAATCACCTCCCAGTTTCATGTGAGAATGTGTTCAGCCTTTCAGTTTTCAATACACCACCTGACTGCAGCACCAAGCTATGGAACACAGCACATTTGGCATTAGCCTGACCTTACCTTTTGTGTCTCTGGGTCTATTAACCAGTTCCAAGCCCCAGTTGCTGTGCAGACTGACACCACTATCAAAATCACTGATGAAGAAAAGAATGAGAGTCATAAACAGTATATCTCACTCAAAATTAAATGCATTTATTTTTCAGCAGCAACTCTTAAACACTTAGTTCTTTGCTCACTTCTGAGAGGAAAAGCTCTTAATTGGAAGCAGAAATGAAAATATGCAAAGAAACTTCTAATTTGTGAAACCCTAAGGAATCTATACAAAGTTCCTGGACAGAACAAGTACATCTGAAAATATAAATTCTGTCAAGTAAAAACATCCCGGTCCTTTGAAAGAACCAAAGTTATCTTTTCAAAAGGAAGTTGAAAAAGATCAATCAAAAGCATAGAGCTTCTTCTCTACATCACATAAATACTTTCTTTTCAGTATAACAGGAAGAAAAGTTAACATTGGTCACACACCCCATTATAATTAAAATAGAAAGTTCCTCTTTTATGTGAATTATGAAACAAGCAATTTGGGAAAAAACATGAGCCACTGAATACAATACTAGTTATGCAAACCTCATTTAAATATGCTTAAAACTTTCCAGTATATTTTTTTAATTATAACTGACAGAAAATAGCAATTTTGGAAGCCAAATGCATTCCTAAAGCAGGTGTGCACAAACTCAGCAGAACTACATATAAATATCTGTTTGCTCTGAAACAAGGGGGTTTGGGTGGTGCTAGTGGTGTTTGGTTTTGCTTTCTAAGTAGTCATTCTTTCAATCCCTTCATTCAAAATTGACCTCTCAGAAGAAAATATACTATTTTATGTGTTCTAAAAAGTCTGTATTCTTTGAATAGAAAAACTTCAGCAGAGGCTCAAAACAAAAAAACACAAACAAAAAAAAACAAACCCAAAAAACAAAACAAAGTTGTGTGTTTCTACCACAGACCACTGATCCCAAAGCTGGCAGCATATCTGTGGAATTTTCTGCCTTCCCCCCTCCTTCAAACCTTCCTGTTATAACAAAGCTGCCTTTATGGCACACTGCTGTAACTTTTTCACCATCAATTTTATATGGACTATCTCACCTAATCATATTTTGTTTGAGTAAGTGTGGCAACAGTCTGGGAAGTCTGAGTCTTGAAGAAAAAAACTTCAGTAACATAATAAAAACAGAATAAAACAGAAACTAACACAACTTATTGTTTGAGATATTTCCAGAATAATTCAGCCTTGAGCCATTCAATTCTTAACTTCATTTTCCTAACTCTGGCTAAAATATTAGTGTATTATCCTGTATGAACTTGCTGCAGAGTGTTTGAATACATGCCACAAATTTTAAAGCAAGTATAAATAAAATTTTTCTTTGGGTAAACTTAAATAAAGGATAAACACTGGTAAATCTAACAAGCTTGAAAGACAGACTCCTATTTATTCCTTGGAACACCAAACTTACTTCTCCAACGTCCTGTAGCTGGTTGCAAGCATGCAATGTATTCAGTAAGTCTTCTTTCAAAAGCTTTGAGATCTGGGAAAGATGTATATCAAGCATAATTAGATCTTCATCTATTTAGTCATATTTTAAAGTAGAAGATAAAAAGAATTCCCCCATGTACACCCAGCTCTTAAACAGGCAGAGAAAACCAATGCAATGATCCTTTATATGCAGCAGAAGTCCAGTCATAGTAGCTTTACTCCAAGTAAGAAGTACAGTGGTGGAGTTAATCTAAAAGCAAAAACCATTCCCACTTACAAAAAGAGAAATCAATACAGCTGAGAAATCACACTATTTCAGACATCTTTAGAAATAGTGACTTAGACTTATAGTAACTTAAATTGCCTCTCAAAACAAAACAAAAAAAAGTACCACATTTTGAAGTACTAAATATATTAGGAAACCATTACGTTCTACTATCAATATAATGGCAATTTAAAAAGTTGGCCATTTGCCACTGTTCAAGGGGTTATTGTAGCAGTGTGGCCTTGATGACTTTGTATTGTAGAGACTTTGAGTGTCATGATATATATATATACACACATACGCAAAAAATCCCACAGCAAACACTGCTCCAATGATCTTATTCCAATCAATATTCCTTAAAAATAGATCTTCCTTCTTATTGTCATCGTTCTCCCATGGTCTTTCCGCTGAAATTGCTGTTAAATCCATTTCAAGTTGATACTCCTAATTGTCTCCAAGGAGCTGTTTCACTTTAAGTCCAGGTTAGATTTACACTGCCTTTCAACAAGGTCAATATTTGATAACATTCCAGTTAAAGCTAGAATTCTACCTGAAGTAAAGTTTTAATTAGGATCATCTTAACTTTCAGCTAAAGTATCTGTCAGCATCAATGTGGAACTTAACTTCCAACTATTGCTATATTAGTTATCTCAATAAAGCAATTAAAGAATAAGCTTGGAATAAATAAATCTATTATGATCACTATGAAAGCAGTTTTCTACACTGTGAATTTATTCCTAAGTGCTTTGCAGGTGAATTTATGGGGGAAGATTACAGTACCTTGACTTCAGCCACAGAACAGCTAACTAGTCTTAATTACTGCCAAGAAGACGGAAGTTAATGGCCAGGCCTCCACATCCCTTCTGGGGAAGTTAAACCACCGCCGGCAATTGCAGCTAATTAACTTTTCCCTGACTAGCACAAACCCCTCCAACTAGTCACTGAAGCGAGAGGGGGAACACAAGGCATCACACAAAAACCTGCTATTTGAGAAACAGCACCCTGAAGGCATAAAAACAGGCTATTGACAACAAAGCTCTCGAGAAAACACTCACATAATGCAGCCACCACTGAAAGAAAATATGAAAAAACTTTTTCAGAAAAAAGAAAACGGAAGTTTTAACTTATTTTCAGCTATGCAGATTCTAAGAACCTTCTCTGAGTTGATTCCTTTGGCAGCTGTGAGTAGCAGGGCACACTTTGGGATCCCTCAGATTGCACAAGCGTAGCAACAAAGCCCTGACAACGCCGGACTATCGGTTTCTGTGGACATTGCCTACTTCTGGTGCCAGCTACAAAACACCTGCTAATTGTGAAACACTGGGCCATTTAAAAAATCTCAACCAGTCTTTGGACACTGAAAACTTCTTTCAGGGTTTTGACATTCAGTAAGCTGTAACTTCAAAGAACTGGTAAGCCAAACCATCAAGTGTCTTCAGGCAAGAACGGGCTACTTGAGATCGCGTTCTTCAAAGGCGAAAGGAGCCCCGCATCAGTGCAACGCCTAGTGGGGCTCTAGAGCTGTAAGAAACGCGTCTCCCGCAAAAAGCCGGCAGCGGACAAGGAGCTCCCAGAGCCCAAGAGGATTTTCCTCAGCTGCAACCGAGCAGCGGCACCGAAAGGGAACCGCGGGCACTCCCTCCTCCCGGGGCAGGCAGCAGCCCTCAGCATAGGCCCTCCCGCGGGCGCTGCTCTCCGGGGAGCAGCACAGCCCGCCCCGAGCGCGGGACGCCGAGGAGG
>NW_005054415.1:786273-806465 GCF_000277835.1 Geospiza fortis | reverse complement strand
GCAGAAAATAAAAGCTAGAAAAGAAGATACAATAATCTTCCTTCAAGACAGCACAGGTCAACCTCTACACTTGTTCATTTGGGGCTTTTCTACATTCCCCCCACTCGCAGTCACCAGCCAGCGCTCCGGCACGGCCAGGCTGCTCGCCCAGGCTGCTTGCCCAGGCGCTTGTGAGAGCCACTGCAGTGCACAGATTTAAAGGCTGTTTTTGATAACCGGTGCAGCAAGACTCCTCAGTAGGGCCAGGCAAAGCTAATGCAGCTACAGGCCCGAGCAGTAGGCTGAAAATCCTACACAGGCAATTCAATTGATCAGGGTTTCTGTGCAGGAGGACGGCGCTGGGGCACGAAGACCATGTGTCTCTGGGTATGGGCCTGTGTCTCTATCAGAAGGGCTGTGAGGTGCTTCCACACATCACCCCTCACCCCCATCCCCTGCGTTTGTTGCTGCAGGAGCGGTGTGGCCCCAGGGGGACGGGGTTTGTAACTGGGACAGCAGCAGCGGTGGCGGCCCAGCTGTGTTGCCAGCCCAGGCCCGGCTGTGCTCCAGCGGCAGCAGTCGCGAACTGGATGGCAACTGCCGAGATAATAGTCAGCCAAAAGTAGCGCTGAAGGGTTGGGTTTCTTTGCCGGTCGTAAGTGTCCCATGGGACCTCAGGGATCAGCCATCATGATCCCACAGCCCTGCCTGCTGCTAGCCCAGCTGGGCCACAGAGGTAACTGAACTGGTCTGTTTGCTAAATGAAAGCTTTCTGAGTTACTGAGTGACTCGATTAGTGAGTTCTCCCGGGAGCCGGGCTCTCTGCACTGCCATCTGTTTTCAGCTGACTGGTACTGGAGCCTGGATTGCATTTGTAGTCCAGTAAGCATTTTGTGTTGCTTAAAGCAGAGGCGCTGCAGTGCTCTCGAGGTTGGGATGTGGTCTAATTTCTCTCCTGTTTCCTGAACAGAAAATCATGAAAATATGATTTACAGTAATTTTGCTCTCATCGGTTTAAGCATAATTACAAAAGCATAATTACAAAAAAAATTGTATTCTAGAAATTCATACGTTACTTTTGCTTTGGTGATGGCTCACTGAATGTAAATGATGGCCTATTATTTTCTTAAGAGTGTTTGAGTCCAGCCTATTATAGTTTTGCCTGGTTAGTTTATACCAATTTTGCCAGTGAAAAAACCAGAAGAAACACAGCACTGGTGGTAGTTGGAATTATGTCTTCCATGTGGAAAGGCAGAGCACCTCAGTGGTGTTTTTACTGACTGTTGACAAAGACTATAGCAGATATTAGCACTGGAGTTTCAATGAATCAAAGACTGGAGTATGGGAAGGAGATGTTTTCTTCCTTTCTACAACTGTACTCTTGCAGTTTGTAGAACCTTAAATTAATCAGACCCCGGGAAACTGGATGCTGCTCTGAAAAAGTGAGTTCTCTGCATAGCCCTTGGAATTTCCAGCATCCCGAAAGGATCAGAAAGTTGTTATTTGCATTAAGCTATTTATATTTGTGTGAGCTTGCTGATGTGCAGATCTCCTCTGGTCTTTTACCTTGGTCCAGCTATTAGGTTTATATCTGAACAGATACAGATATCATAAAGCTGTTTTTTATTCAAACCTCAATGATTTGTGACACTCAGAGGCTGAACCTACATCAGGGAAAAAATTCCAAGATCTATAACCCTTGCTATACCTAAGTAAATTATAATTCCTTGATTGTTTCTAATGTAAAACTTCTTGGATTGTTAAAAATGTTTTGGGTTTTTTTCTTTTCCCTGAAATAGCTTTTACTGTCTACAGTACAACTCTGTTGACTAGCCAAGATAAATGAGGCAAGGCAATGTAACTGTCATCGCACTACAGCTATGACTTAAATAAACTGTTTCTTAGGGTTAGTGCATCTGCTAGTAACCTTGATATCTTTTTCTGCCAATACCTGTGAAGCCTGAAAATGAGCAGCCTAAGCAAAAGGGCTGGGTGTACACTTGGATTGCTTCACAAGGCAGAGGTGGTTGGAGAACCATGCTTTGTCAGTTTCAAGTGCTGTCTCAAGTATCTCTTTTGGAGGTGCAAGGAATGCATCTTTCTGAGTTTAGCATCTTTGGTGCCTATTTCTGATTCTCACAGCTGTACTTGGAGCATAATGTGAGAGCATCTGTTGGCAGCATCTGCTATCAGAGATAATTAGGATGGGTCACTTGTTTCTTAGTTTGCTTTTCCAGCCGTCTGCACTTTTGAGTCTACATATCCTTTCTCATAATCATTTTCCTCTGAACAATCCCTCCCCCTTGAGGCAACATGTTACTTCAGAGATTCTGTGGTAATGTTGAAGACTGTTACATATTCAGTCTTTTTGCATTTACTAAACCTGTATTTTTATAAATCTGTTTACTGTAGTAAGTTTGAAGAGTATAATCCTAACTTATATTTAGTGATATAGTGATAGTGTTTACATGCTTCATATTCCTTTCTTGAGTAGATTTTGGAAGCTTAAAGCTTAAATCTTATCAAGAGACTGTCCTTTTTTTCTTCATCCTATCTTATTTTCCCTGTGGAGTCTTTTATTTATCTACAGTACTGCTGGGGTTTTTCTATAGGAGGATCCATACTCGGGACTTCTTGGTTTAGACAACAAAAAAAATCTGATCAGAAAATTCCATAACTTTTTTTTTTCTTTTTTTTTTTTTTTTAGCCGGCCTATAGAAAATATTTTAAAGTTTATCCTGGACGATGAGCTTCATCAAATTGATGCATATTCTGTAGAAGAGAGAATGCCTTTTGTTAGACATCTGAACGAAGTCCAGAGGATCATCTCTACACAATGTAAGTATAATGTAGAAATATGGATTTTGTGTGTGTGGCTTGATATAATAGAAGATTCGTTTTCACTTCTTAGAAGTGTACTATGAAACTTATTCTGCCACATTGAACATGGTAAGTTATGTCTTGAGATGCTGTAAATGGTTTGCATTTTGGTAGACGCTAAAGCTAATTTGTATTCCTCTGCTCTTTTTCTGCAACTGGAATGACATTTTTTATCATTTGGGGTACTTACAGCAGGTGTGGTAAAACTTCACCATCATATTCCATCTAACACTTCAGAAGACAGGCTTCTTTTATTCAGGATAACTTAATCTCTTATTTAGCTTATTGTTCTTTACACAGCTGTAACACTAGAGGCACATCAGTTTCTGAGCAAGAAATCAAATCCAGCAATCCAATAAGAATCTGCATTTCTGCTGCTTCAATAATTTGCTATTTGTGAATGAGGCTGTGATAGTTCTTATGGACTGTGGCTGAACTTGTAGTGCTGAACTGGCTCTGCATTTACTTACTGTGCTGGATTGGCTTTTACTCAGAAATTAGGCCCAGCCACCCCCAGCCCTCTGATAACTGAGAATCTGCTGGAATGCAAGGGAATTTATTTTCTGCCAAATTTACTTATACTTAGCACAAGAAACTCCCTCGTCAACTTTTTGTTCACTTTTTTGCCACTTTTTAAAAATAGGATATGGATTCTTGCTCAGTCTTGAACCATATGTATTCAGCTTCTCAATTTTCTAGTCCTTCCCATTTAATTCCCCAGTAGAGTCTTCTCAGCCTCTTAATCCCCATGTTCTCCTACACATTGTATTTGGTTTTCTGAAAGCTGTCAGGGAACAGATGTATTCACCTGATTTTGCCTTGTTTTCAAGGCTGCTTTACTCCTTCAAATGTCACTCCTGGTATGATAATAGAGTGACAACATTGTCTTCTTTTACTGACTCTCAGGTTGAAAGCTAAGTGTTTAGAACAAGGACATTTTTCTTTGAAATCTTAGATTTATGCCAAAAACATTAGACCACAGCAAGACTCATAGGAAAACCAAACTGTTTGTTACTAACAATGCAGAGAAGCCAAGACTGGAAGCTGGATTTGTTTCATTTCTTTTGGAGGTAGTGGTGTGGAATCTGTGCTGTGGGCAGGCAAACCTTGAGAGGTGATGGGGCCACTGTTCCTGTGTGTCTGGGCATTCCCCATGGTTATGTCCCCATCTCCCTTCCTGGCTGGCAGCTGCCACCTCTCAGTGGGGCAGCCCTGAGGTGTTCTCAGCAGCTGTGATGGGTGCAGGGCACAGTGGGACAGGTTGTGCTGCTGAAACAGCTGCATTCCTGAGGCAGCTTCTGAGAGCTGGCATCCAATCCCTTGTTTGAGCTGCTCTGCTCACAGCCTGCTTTGTGCCAGACACAGGAGTAGGAGGTTTGTTGGCTTTTAAAATGATGAGCCATGTACACTGCTGGCTTGCCAGGATATCCTGTATTTCTTGCTGTATTTCTTGTTGTTTCCAGCCATTACTTTGGGCATTTGTTTGTTCAGCTTGAGATCCTATTCACAGCAGCTGCTGTGAGGGTTGTTTGCATTCAATTGTCTGCTTGTCCTGTAGGGTTAAAGTTGATACTACTTTTGCATAACAAGGATTCCTTCCAGCCTAATAAGTGCTTCTTATGAAAAACAAACAAACTAACCACAAGAACACAAATCTGATTATAGCTTTTTGCTCACATAGCTCCACCCTACACCTGTTTCCAGAAGGGCATATCCTGAAATAACATGGCAATCTCTCTGTTAAGTAAACTTTTCTTGCTTTTCTCTCTGTAGTATTGCAGCTATACCAGAGAAGTGGGAGATAATTTCTCTTGAGGTTTTTGGTTAATCATCTTCTGAGGAAAAACACTGTTTCTATATAAACACAGAATTTAAATGGATTCTTTATATTTAATTATTTGTACTCAGGTTATCAGTACCTTTATAAAACAAAATCCATTGTTAATGCCCTTATAACTGGCAATCCTGAACCCACTTTCCTGTTGCTTCAATAACTGTACTATTTATGAACCTGTAATCATGGAAGTTCTTATTGCATTCAACCAGACCTGGAGTGCTCAATTGATTCTAATCAGAAATCAAGCCTGGTCACACCCAGCCCCTCTGATCTCTGAGGACCAGCTGGAATGCAAAGAGGGTGTTTATTCTGCTAAATTTCTATTCCCTTAATGCAGAAGTCACTTCTAGCTGCTGATGCTTAATGAAGGCACTTGCTTGACACTTTTCAATACCTCTTTACTTAAGGGGAAGGTGGATGTAGCAAAAGCTTTAGAAGCATCTTGTGTAAGCAGAAAGTTTGGATTAAAATGTCCCACTGTGGCTGCAAATTTTTGCCATGACTGTTGTGATGTCCATGTACTTTAGGTTTTATTTAAGCACTGTCAGGAGGAGCTGACTGAGCTGCTCTGTGTTACCAGGCATTCAGTAATTTAGGCAAACCCAAAGAAATCTGACCTCTTCACATCTCCCTAGAGTTTGTTAATGAAGAGTGGTGAAGGAAAAATAGTATATCAGTTCTAGTTGATATGGCACTCTTTACAAAACAAATGTAGTGTGAAAATCTATAAAATATGCTTATTTTATCTATTTAACACTTTGGACTAGTCTAGCTTTTAAAAGTCTTTTCTGGTAACATATACCTAAATTCGTATTCTTACCTTTTCTAGTAGAAATCTTTACAAAATGCACTGTACCTTTAAATCAAGGTGACAGAAACTTAAGCAAATAATTATATTTAATAGTATCTAATAATAATAGTAGCTTAACCAAGTAGTGATGTAGATTCATTATGCAAATATTGCCTGAATACAACTGTATAAATATGCTTGTACTTTTGGTCTTTGGTATTCTGTGTGTAGATTTTGCAGATCTCAAAAAAATTGGAAGGTGGCTTCTGTTAGAGATAGGCAAGCAAGCTCATTTCTGAGGACTCCACTGGTGTACGTCTGTTGGGGGTATTTTTTCAACATGGCTTTAAAAGTATTTAGGAAAGATGTTTTGTTAACACAGGTGAAAAACGTTCCTGTTTAGTCTCTAGTGTCTGGCTGTAGTCTGGTGGCTTTTCCTAGTCCCACTGCCTTTCCTTGGAGTGAGATTTGAGTCCCAGCATCAAAATGGAAGACAGTTCAGGTGAGAATCCTACAAAAAATTTATTCTGTGGATTGGAATAGATTAGTGGGCTGCTCTCAGTAGAATAATTCTGAGATGTTTGCAGCCCAATTTGAGCAGCCATGTTCTTAGCATTTTTTACATGTCTAAGAAATATACTCAGGGGAAATGAAAAGGGGGGGTGAAACCCCTTGCTTTAAGGAATTGTTTTTATCATTTTTAGCAGCATTGTTAAGCAGTAAAGTAGTGAAACTTGGTGACATTCTAGTACAGTTTTGCAGTCTGTGCTGCTCCTTAATTGATTTTCCAGTTGGTTGCAGATGACTACACCAGGGGTGATTGTAGAGAGAAGCAGTTTTACCAACAGATGCAGAAAGAATCAGACACCTTCTGACTGTCATAGCTGCCACCAGCAAGGAGGAAAAGTAGATTTCTGTTAAAGGGTTTAGCTAATTCTGTTGCAGAGATGGTAATTACAAAGGTAGGTGAAACCCAGTTCAGAAATGTGACCCTGCAAATATGTAGATAATGTTTGAAGATCATGCCTATTTAATGTTTCTGGATCACCTTAAAACTTCTAGTTAGTTTTAAAATTTCTTATGCATCTAGGCAACATCTTTTGCAATATTTAATTCCCTTCCTTCTCACTGACTTCCAAATTTGATGTATGTCCTTCTGATAGTGATATGACTGGAACTGCATCAGAGATTTTCTCTTCTGGTTCATGAAATGTTGCACATGTGTAGCAGTACATAATCTCTTCAAACAAGAGTTAGAAATTCTCTGCTACTATCACAGTTTAGTGATCTATTGAAATGTTTAGGCACAGGAATCCAGACAGAACTACAGCTGCTGCAGCTGGGTTGGTTAATGTGTCTGAAATGCAACAATCATGTGGGATCATTGGAGCAGGTTGTAAATGGACTTATAATTTTTTTAAAACAATTAAATAGCAAAGCTGAGAAATTAATTTGTTTTCAGTTGTTTTAAACCAAATATGTGGTTTTGTTATGTATATGAGGCACTTTTAGAACTGCTTAAAAAAGTAGGTGTATTTCAATATTAAAAAATTAGTTCTTCCTTGACTATCTACTGCTCCACTCGTAATTTCAGGATCAGTGTGAACAAACATTTTTTGTTGGTGAAGCAAATGGAACTTGTGACTTTCATCTCTTTACATTGCTAAGAAATGTAATCTTCCAAGTTAAATGACTAAAATCAAGTTATCAGTAAAAGTCTTAAAGGTTAACATTCAGCATCTGTCCTCAGAACATATGTATTGCTAGTCTTATGTTTTGAGCTATCTTCAGTATTTTTTCAAAAAACCAGGCTACTAACAAAATTACAGTAATGTCAGTGTAATAGTTCATAATAGACAATATTCTTTTCGGCTGCATATTTCTCAGTATGCTAGAATGATGAAATAAAATCAGATTATAAATACAAATTTTAATAATTTTTCACTCTAGCACTAAAATGTGATCAAGCAGGAATCATTAACTAAAAATCTTCTTCTGATCTATATTACAGCTTCCTACTGTAACAAATACTTTCTTTTCTGCATAGCTTAAAATAGAGATCACAGATACCTCCCATTTTTGTAGAAGGTGTTTCTGATCAAAGAACACATTGTTCTGTGGATTTCTCAGAGCTCAGCATTGGACTTGGCACTTATGGCTTCTGGTACATACAAGGTGGCAACAGCACAGCAATGAGAAACAGCGACACAGACTTTTAGTTTGATATAACCAACTTCTCTTTTTTTCAGGGGATTATTCTAGAATTATGGGCAATCACGTAGAGGAACCTGAACATGAGGTGAAAATAACATACCTCACATAAGTCAGATCTCACATCTGCACTCCACTAAGTTAAATGACTGTTTTGTATTCTTGAACAGCTCAACGTAGCATTTTCCTCTTGCCCTGTAATCAGACTTCATTATTCTATCTAGAGAAAGTTTAAGTTGTTTGAGAGACGTTGCTTAAAATATTCTCCATTCAGAACTGCAGTTTAAATTTCTTTCAACGCCTTTAAATTTTAAACACAGATTCATTGCACTTCTGGGTAACAGAATTTGACCTAGTTAAAATGAGACAGCTTTGAAATAGTTCACTGAATTAATTTCTAATAATGCATAATACATGTAGTGATTCAATGTCTGTCCTGGATTGCTGCTTACGTGGCATAAAATGCACTTAACAGACTCACATATAATAATTAAATTATAGGAACTTATATAGTAATTGCCTAATTATAATTTCAGTTTCTTGTGTTGATTCTATGTAACTAAATAAAAATGCTTTTTAAGATTTATCTCTATTTGTTTCAGAACTTTTTATTGTAAATTTACAAATTTCACATATTTCCATGTATCAGCAACACAGTAACAAAAATGCAATTTCTCCTGGAGCAAAAGTAACTGCCCTGTTCTTCAGTTAAAAATATTCTGAAATTAAGATAATATCTGTACAAATCCTATTGGTTTTGGTGGAGATGTTTGTGAAAGACTTTGTGTAGAATTGGGAGTCTTTATCTTGGTCATGATCTAAAGTTAAAACTGACCAATAATGATTTGACAGGGGGAAGGAGAACTTACAGCTTTTCATTTATATTTCAAATAGAGGTCATATACTGGTTCTAAATCAAAACTAACCTCTGCAGCTACAGGAGGGCTGGGTCAATACTGAGCTTTAAACATCTCACTCTGTTATATTGCACAGACTCAACAGCTGTATTTTTCTATCTGTCTGGAGAACTGCAAAGTCGATGAAAACACCAGTTTGATAAAGCCATCTCTGATATCTGTAGCACATCATGAGGTACCTGTGCAGGATGCACTGGCTCTCATAGTCAAAGCTCTTGGGAACAGATCTGCTGAGTGTACCAGGGCCTCACACAAGCCAGCTGATCTGGTAGGTGACTGCCTAGCATGGGAGCTGTGAGATGTGCAGTGTGCCTCTGGACATGAGACTTATTTCTATTAGAAGCAGGAAAATACTTGGATTGGTTGGAGTTGAACCCAGTAAGTGACCCTGCAACTACCAGATAATTGAAGGTATTCATTTTTTTCCCTCTGAAATATAACTTTGAGCAACTTTTAAATCTGATTTAAGCTTGCTTATACATAAGAAATGATCTGTAAATAATTGACAGGCACTAGAGATAAAAAGTTTGTGTATAAAATGCTGGCATGTCTATTAATGGGCATGTGCACCCTGCAGTATGTGCAGATATTCTTCACAAAATTAGACATGTTCTAAGGAAATATACACGTCCCTAAGGGGAATTGCTCTCTCAGAGGTTACGGTTGCAAAGTGTTTGATCATATGCTAATGCTGTTGAGGATTTAAGTTGTAATAGCACTGTACACAGAAATGCATTTAAGTTAGTGATATCCATCAAAATAAAATGCAGTTCTTGGTTTAACAAGAGTTAGACTTGGAGTGTTGGTGTCATTTTGTCTGTAGAACTGCTCTACAGAAAATTCTTTGATGCCCTTGTGATAAGAGGATTGTGAGATTCTCACAGGCTTCTACTCGTCTTCCTAGTTTCTTTTGAAGAGTTGCTCACCACTTCTGTTTATTTAGACTCAGACTTATTGAACAAACTCATCCTTCACCTGAAGTGGAAGACAATCTCATGAGGATGTGAAGCCATGGACAGGCACTGCCATCCACACCTTGGACCCACCTTCACCTCCTCAGCTGCCAAGCAGTACTGCTGTCTTAGGCTAGTCATCCTTTCCTGAGCTTAAACCTTGACTTGGGTGAAAGGCTGTCAGGGGCTCTTCTTCCAGCACTTTGAAATATGAAGTTTCAGCTTCATATTTCAAAGTAATTCGTTCTCTTTCTGTGACTGACTTGATCCCTTGGCACAGTACATTTAGTCATAGAAGTAGAACAAAACATAGTAGATACTACATGAACTGCAATCAAGTAGATGGGTGAGATGTGGAAAAATCTGAACTTGCAAATATTTGGCAGTGATCAAATAATAGTTGAAAGAGTGGAACTCAGCCATGCTATTTTCAGAGCAAATTTTATGTGAAAGAATCGGAGAGTAGGGGAGTATACTATTCTTTATCTAAAAATGAATTCGTTCTAACATTGTAAAAGCATAAGAACATTAAACTCATCTTTCATGTCCTTAGTCTGAAATCAGATTCAGCTACTGTCCTTGCATCTGTTTGAAGTTGGTATGGGTTGAGGTGAACACCTGGCTATTTTAGAATGCTTTTTTTCCTCCCCTGTTGTGAACTTTTCCCATTCCACAAAGCTTTCTTTTTTAGTTACCAAGTTGGTTGCAATTCTTTTGAGTTACTGAAGCTCATGGGGAAACCAGAAGGGCAGCAGAAACGGTGAGGGCGGTTCAGGTTTTAAACATGAATATTCTTGGATGCATAGAATTATAGTGTTTTGTTGTAAATTAAATACTGCTTTAATGATTGAAAGTTATGGGGAAGTCAGCAGAAAAATATTGTGACATCTGCTTAATTGGATTATTTTCTTTTATTAAACACTGGTGTAAAAAGAAACTACATGTACCTCTTGACAGCTATTGATGTGCTGAGTCTGATTCCTTGGATGAATACCAGGCACAAACTCTGTCAAAACTAGTGACCTACATTATAGTCATGGATTAAATCCTTGCTTAGAACCAGCCTCAGATGACATCTGTTTGTCACAAAATAAAATCTGGCTTTAACTTTTCATACCAATTGCACTTCATTTGTCAGTTTGTTTTAACTTGTGTGCAGACTAACATTAATATCAGAGAGTTTGACTTTGTAGTGTGCTCATGCTATGATTAGTAACACTGAGGTCAGTGTGCTCTGTTGTTAATACCTATGGGACTGGTAGCTCAGTGCCTGTACATCTTTTAAAGTAGGGCACTGAATGAGAGAGGCCAAGGCGTTTGTAGCTCCTGGGCTGTGGTGCCATGGCTTTGGCTGCACATTGCTGTATCTTCTTTCAGTTACCTGTTTTCAGGCATTGCTTAAGCCTGGTGGTTTTAGACCTTCACAGTTAAAGGAGTGTCCTGTACCAACAAAGGTGGATTTTACTGTTTGTTTTAAAGCAGTTGACAACAAAACACAAAAACTATTTCCAAACAGGACTCTCAGATGCAAAGGAAAACCCTCGACCTCTTCTTTTAGCACCTCTTAAAAGGTTTGGACTTCTGGGATGTTCTTCCTATCAACCTGCAGAATGGCCACAGCTTGGAGGGACACCTGCCCTTTTACCACCAGGTGAGTGACAAAGACCTGTAGCTGTTTGGTTTAATAACTGTAAATCATTTCTGCTTAGAACCTGATGCTGACAACTACACATCTACTCTAGCTTGAGAACTTAAATCATTTAAATAATGATTTAAAGGAATTTTCATTTAAATAGTGAAAACAGCAGCCATGTCAGCCTGAAAAGTACTGTTTCTATATGGAAAATAATTCCTTCCTTCCCTCCCTTCTTCCCATCCCTACCCCTTACTCAAAAACTCACCACCGTGTGTTTATGCTAGAAGGGACTAAATAACCAGTTTTTCATGCCAAAATAAAACTTTGTGAGATTTTGTGGTCCCTCTGACTTCTGTCATTCCTATCTCATTCCTATCCAGCCATGGGCATCTATACAACTGCCTGATTCTTTCCCTTTCAGTGTGGGACACCATAAGGACATAGAACACACAAAAGTGTATATCAAATCATTAGGTTTGATACTACAATAAAATGAAACATTAAGGTGGCAATTAACCTTTCACTGATGAAAGAGGGGATTGATTTTTAGATGTAAGCAGATGTGGGGAGGATGATCAAATACAGAAAGTACGACTGCCTTACCGTGTTTGTTGTTTTTTGTCACAGCCATTCATGTTAAACCAGTGCAGCACCAATGGGGAGCTAAGAAGACACTGAGAATGTTGAAGTTCTGTAACCACCATCACACCCTCTGTCACCTGCGAGAAATGAAAAATTTAAGAAGGCTTTTCCTTTAAAACAAATGCTCATGAATGTCACTGCTGCGCCTTTGTGATTTTAAATTCAAATTGTAAAGAGTCACAGAATAAAGTTGTGTGTTTTACACAGTTGCCACCAGCTTCAGCTTGTGTTTGAAATTCTTCACACTATTCAGATTGGAATGGTCAGGTCTCATCAGGCCTGGCTTTCTCTGCATGTTGGGTAGGATGGAATTTCTCTTAATTCATGGAAAGTCCCTGAGTCATTTCTGCATTTTACATTAGAGATGAAGGTGAAGACACTGCCCAAGAATTGTTGGTGTGAATTGCTGGTCTGTTAACTGACAGTTTGAAGCGATTTTATAGCAGTCTTCTGAATGTGGAATTTGCTTGCGATTGGATATTTTTAATTTTCAACTGCTTTAACTTCTATTATAAGTTGAAACTATAACAGTGGGAAAATTAAAGAAAAAAATTGAAATAATTATAATTAGAAAAGCAGTGAAGTAAAATAATGTGAAGAACTGCCTTAATTTGTAGTTACATACATTCCAATCAAATATCAGATTTAAACATTTTTAACATCCATTCCACAAAAATACCAAGTATGCTTGGACTTAATACATGTAAAATAAATGGCAGATGCTCTGCCAAAATATTTAACATTAAGTTTAAAATATGGCTTATAGTTTGAACATAAACAAACATGCCAGCAATGCTGTTCTTGAAGTTTTATATGGATTTTTCCAACTTCTGAGGGACAATTGTTCTCACATAGAAAATAGTTTAGAAGTATGTGAAGTATATGTCTAGTTACTGAAAGTAACTTTTGTAATGCATTAAATACATCATTACCTGCAACCATAATAGGCACAGTAACTTTGCAGAAATGAGTGAAATTTTAAAATTATTGCCATGTCTTTAAAAATGTGAAGTACCTTTTGCTTTATATTTCTGGTGTGAGACAGCTGCTTTTCATTATAGTAGGAGAAAATTTCCACTGGTAGTGAATAGCAAAGAACATGACTAGTATGTGTTCTTATCAGTATTTCAGAGTAATTAAATTTTGTTCTTTTTGCAAGAAAGATTGGCTGATGTCATCACAGTGCATTGTGTAGTGCAGCACTTCACTGTCTAGAAGGTGACTACACAGTGACTTCAGTATTATGTTTTTCTGATAGTGCTTGCTGGATTTTCTCTATCACAACTCATTGTCAGATGAGTTTTCATTATTAAATTTATTCATTCTAAGAATTAGATCAGTTCTTTTTTTTTGTTTGTTTGCCAAGAAACAATACCAGCTATAAATCTTAATGGAACAAAATTGCTCTGCAGTGCAAACCATAGAAAATAGTCCTGTGCTTGAGAACTAAGTGGTGTCTTTCTGTAAGACCTGCCAATTTATTTTTATCTTGCAGCTTTTTTCATTCATTCATCATTTTCATTAATACATTAACTAAACCCTTAGGAACTACCTGTCAGCCCAGGAGTAAGTAATAATGTAGCTCACTATTTTTCAAGAATGTAATACCAATTCTTAAGAATGATTTGTGGTAAGTGATAGTGTAATGGTAGTGCTGTCATTGAATAGGTAACTAGCCCTCAAAATTATTGAACCTCACCTAACTCCTAGCTATGAATTTATTTAGCTGTTGGTACTACAATGTCTGAGGGCTGCACACACTTACAAATTGCCCTGCTGGTGTCCATGTGAGATAGGAGATTGCATAGACTTTCCCAGGGGAACCTGGAAGCTTGTTTCAGAGTCTGGAATTGAACTAATTCTCTTGAGCCCCACAGTAGGTCCTTAATCACAAAATCATTCCCCACTTCCCCCGAAGGGATTAAATGTAATAACTTGTATCATTTAAGGGCTTTTCTTTTTTAACACTTGAGGTTGAGGGTTTGAGGTGAACTTTGCTAAAGAGTTAGCTGTCATGGTGTAGAATTTCTCTTTCCAGAGGCAGGGAGTGGGCAGTTGAGATGCTGCTCTGGCACACAGGGATTGATCAGGCCCTGCTGGCCCTGCAGTGGCCTCCAGCTCTGAGTGGCACCTTGGCAAACACTAATCCCTCTGTGTCCTGAGGAAGGTGCTAAAACCAAGTATCCCAAGGAAACAGAGTGAAAAATGTGCACAGCTGCACTGTGAAGAAATGAAACGTGTAAAAGGGAAAAGGAATAATACGTTGCCATTTTAGGAGTCAGCTTGGGCCTCTGCTTTCACATATGAACAGGAAATTTAAGGGAGCTAAAAAACGCAAAACCAGTTTATACCTGCATTTGGACACAAGTGGAGCCCTCCTGTGGATGCTTACTTTTCAAGTGAATTAGATTAAAGTTAGTGTTTTTAACACGAAATTAGCGTAAAACTAAATTCAGCACACCGGTGCACAAAGGAAATCATGTTTGAAACTTCAGAGACTTAAATACAGGAAAAAAACCTACGCAAACCAACCAAGCCAAACAAACAAACCCAAGCCTTGCAGAATGTTACCATCTAAGTGAATTGTAATTTATTTTTCTGAGAACACTTCTGAGCAGCATATGTACCTCTTTCATTGTCCTTCTGTTTTCAGATTCTCACAAATGGTCTTCATCAGTATTGGGCAAATAAAAATGCTTGGTTTTCCTTCAATTAGGTGTTTGGATGAGGTATATTCTTTTAAAATCGGTTAAAAAGGCCAGTGGTCCTTAAACATTCACAGTGCTGGGAAGTGTGGAAGAAGAAAATATGAAGCACTGTAGAGGTGAATAAAGAGAAAGAAAAGGTAAACGGAGCCGTGGACAGTTCCTAAGTCCTACTGCACGTTGGAAGAGCTGGCAGTGCTTCCCTCAGGGAAGAAGTGCCGCAGTGGTTGAGGCACGGTGTGAGGGAGGTGGGCACACAGCACTGCCCAGCACAGGAGAGAGGTGGGCACACAGCAGTGCCCAGCACGGTGTGAGGGAGGCGGGCACACAGCACTGCCCAGCACAGGAGCACCTCCTCCAGCACAAGCCGCCTTAGAGCCCTGCTTGTGGAGAGCCAAGTGGAGAGATCCAATTCCCACTTGGGTGCTTTTGCTGCTCATTCTTGAGTCACCTGGGAGCTTCCTGAGGTGCCTCTGCTCCCCTCAGAGCTGGCGGCCATGTGGAATGTGGGCTGTGTGAAGCAGCTGCCTGGCTGAGGCCAGGGTGGAGAGCACGAACTGTCTCCATTGTCTGTGCTCAAACCTCTGTTGCACCTGAGGATGGGAACAAACCCCATGTTTGACCAGCATCAGGCCCCACAGGAGGGCTGCTGAGGGCAGAAGATTGCTCTCAACACATCCTTTGATCAATCTGCTGTTTGTTTTCCGAACTGCTTAGCTGAGCAGGAGTCACTTGAGGCCTACATTGTGTTTTACCATAAAGAAAACATATCAGGTGAGATTTTAAACAGAACCCTGCTCCAGTGATCAAGTAGAAAGAGGAATGATAACTTTCATCTGTAGTTAAGGCCAAAATATTGCCCAGAGTGCTTGAATTATTGACTTTCTTCATATCGCCAGCACTGCCGTTGATTTCCACTTCCTCAGGTCTCATGTGGTGATATATTTTAAAGGCACTGTATTTCTCATCTTGCCCTCTTACATCTTTAGCTGGATTTACTTTTCTGACAGAAAACTTGTATTTAAAATATTTTTCAAGCACCAGTGCTATACTGACCTGCTTTTGAACTCAAATATTATATGTGGACTAAATGAAAATGTTGTTGAACTGTAGGCTGGCTGCAGAGGCCTGGTGAAGTTTGAGTAACCAGGGCAGGAGAAAGTAACTTCCTTGTTTAAAATGTGTATTTTGGAGCATAGAACTTTTCTGCAGTGTACCAACATCCTGGCTGCATCTCAGCCTGATGCTTGCTCTGGTGCCATGCACCTGCCATGGCAGAGGCAGGACAAGGAGTGAAGGGAGTGGGAGGCTGCCCGTTTCCCCAGCTAGCGGCTGTGCTGCACCTTTGTGGCCAGAGCTGCCAAGGAGGAAAACAGCTCTCACTGCTAGCCCTGCACCGAGAGCCTGGGAATGGAGCACCAGTCATGGAGGGCAAGGAGGCATCTGAAGCTGGTCTCCTGCTGGAGCAGATCAAAGTGACACAGGGAGCCTTGTAGCTGCTGCAACCCAACCAAGAGGGAGGAACCAGTGCCCTTGCTTTGCCTTTCATTTCCATGGACAAAATGCAGGTGGCATGCTCTCTACCCACTGCAGACTGGGGAGGAAAGTGCACTGCTCCCTTTGCCTGTCTTTTCTTTTATCCCATTGCTTCACCAGCTGGCAGCTAGTGACAGGCAGGTGAGCGTTGTGCCAGGAGTGGGCAGCTCTCTCACAGCACCTTGAAGGCTGCCTGCTGCTGCAGTGCCAGGAGAAGGACCCTGCTGCAGGTAAGAATGTCTTCATGATATATTTGTCCAAAGTAATCTGCAAGCTGTGAAAGAAAGCTTCAGTTACTTCAGATTTGCTTATGCTTGTTGCAAAGCTGCATGTAAAACCTCAGCACAGTTGGTTTAGCTGTTTCTGTGCCTTGTAGTGCCCAGGCACAGAATGAATCCTGGGTGGGCTGTGGGTGAGCTGATCCTGTCAGCTCAGTCACCCTCAAACACTCACATGAGCCGTGGGATTGAGAAAGAAGAGTTACTGGTTTATGAAGGTGATTTCTCATGTTTTCCAGCTGCAGAGCATGACTGAGAGACTGTGGTAAGGCAGCAGTAAACTGTCTTAACAGGCTTTGCAACAGATGTGTTGAAAAATACAAATACTGGTTGCCTGAGTGATGAGGACTGCTGCTTTAGTCTGAGTGCACTGATGATTAAAATAATTAATCATCAAGTTTCCATCATCTTGCACTGTCTGAGTGCATGATGACGGAAGCTTGGTGATTAATTATTTTAATGCCTTTAGATACTGTTCTTTTAAGCATTTTGTAATTCTGCATTCTTTCTCTAACTTTTTTTTTAGTTACCTGTGCTACATAGGGTTGAGTATAAGTTCTTTATTGTGTTTTTAGTTTGCTTTTTTGTTTTAATGAGTTTTACTAACGATGAGAGTGTTCTGTGGGTACCAGGCAGGATGCTGTTTCCTCTTGTGTTAAGAAATTTTCACGTGTGCTTGGTTTTTCTTGGTTTGTGGGCTGAATAAATGGTGTGAGCCTAAGGTTCTTATCCTTTCTTTGGGGCTCATTTGTGTGTTGTAAACTTCCTACTATGTTTGTAAAAGTACATATTTTATTGGGTATTTTCCTCTTTGGTACTTTTTCCTTATAATTCTTTTATAGTGTTTAATGGGGTGTAACACTGTTGGGGAGGTAAGTGGAACGTGTAGAGGGAAGAAAAATTCCATTCTCAAGTCTGTTATGAATGAAATTATGTACAGTGTTGGCTTGACAGTACTTAAGCTACTTTGATGTCTTAGCAGCTTCTTAATATCCCTTCAGTGAGAACTAATTGTTCAGAAATGTTCCCTGGCAAATTCTGGCATCAGTAATTATAATTCCTGATTTCTTGGGTAGATCTTAGACTCAAGTCTAAGTCAGAAACTGAAAGCTGTGCAGTTCTGATTCATTTAGTTGTGTTCAGTGCTGGTTTATGTATCAGGACTACATTAACAACACTAAAGCTGCAATATCAAGTGTCTAGAAGATGATGAACTGAGTCTCCAGTCCAGTCCCATCTGGGTGTGAATGATGATGTTGGTGTATTCCCTAGTTATGGTTGTCCTCTGTTGTGTGTGACTATTGCTCACTTCTTTGTGCAGGATGTTTCTGTCAATATATCTGGGGTATTTTAAAATCAAAGCTGCCTTTTGTAACAGAGGCAGAGGGTGTTGTCAAAATTGGAAGGCTCCTCATAGATAAAAGTCAGCAACACACTGTAAATTTCTAAGGCTGTGGTAATCCTGAGAGCTGAGATGTCACAAAAAGCATTATGTTCTTCCTGGAGTTTATTGCCTATCACAACATTTCCCTGTAACTTTGGGCAAACCAAGTAAAGTGTCTGTAACTGGATCCTGTTTGTGTAAGAATTTCTTTATTTTGAGTACCCAGGTTGGTATGCTGTCAGTGGATGTCCCAAACCCTCTGACTCTTTTGTGCTCAGCCTCAGTGACAAGAGATGAAGAAAAGTTGCGTCCACTGTGTGCTAAATGCTGGGTGATAATAGAAGGCACTCCTGTAGTTATAATCCCTATAGTAAAAAACCCCAAACTTGATGATAAATAGAACTATGCTGTGTTCCTCATCAAATAGTCACCCATTTAAAGAAGTGGTGCATCTTTTATTTAAATATGTAATCTTGTAATCAGAGAATGTGCCATACTTTACATGGGCATTGGAAACACCTTCAACTTGGACACATTCTAACACCTGAGCATTTGTTCTGCATCCGTAAAGCTTCATGAGGTTTCCTAGGGTATGAAAAGCAAACAGAACCATCACTGTATTGCTTTATTTAGAGTCAGTATTGCTTTGCATAGCTTTGCTTTACTTAGTAGCAATTTCCTACATATTTCAGTGCAAACCAGATGTGGAACATTTTAGTGATGTCTGCTTTGGTCCTTCTTCTCTCTGTCTTTTGGAGGGAAGAGTGGTGGATTGTGTAATTTGTGTAAACTTATGAGCTGTAGTGAAGTAAGACGTATCACAGATGGCATGAATGGAAGTAGAAACTTCTTCGAAATGTATCTGCTGCCTCTTGTGAGCTACTCTGAAATTGCAACAGGATGTGTACTCGTTTCTCATGAAAGCTGTGAGGCTTCAAGCCTCTTCATCCTTCACTGTAAGTTTAGGCTCTGGGACTAAATCTTTCTGAAATTCCAGCTAGTGACACCTGTGTGGAAAGGCAGGAGGCAGAGGCAGGCTGTGGGCAGGCTGAGTTGGTTTGGCAGGCTGAGCACAGCCTCTGTACCACAGATTGGGCTCTTCTAAGTGATGGGAACCCTTTTGTGGTGAAACTTTCTGACAGCAAAGCAGCAATGTAGTAAATATCCAAGATTTTGCTTCTGAGTGACTCGGTTGGCTAAGTGGACTCAATCAGCGAGCACAGGCACAGGCCAGAGCTGGCTCTTGCACATCCAGGCACAAAAAAAAGCAAGATCTGTTTCAGCTGGGAGATGGTGCTTTGCAGCTGCCTCTGTAAGTCTGAGTCCTGTACTGGCTGCACTGAAACACATAAACCCAGTCCTTGCATGGCTTTTTTTCTCTTTTGGTTCCATTAGCAGGAGGGAGAGCACTTTTGCAAGTGCTGCTTTCAGAGGAAAATACTGGAATTGCCTGGTTTGAGTCCATATTTTAGGGAGGATTTGGAGATACACCAGTATTCTATTAGAGACCACAGAAATGAGCTATGGCTGTGAAAAACAAGCCTCATGCTGTTAAAAGTGTTAAGAGACTTATTTTTCTCATTAAAAAAAAAAAAAGTTGTTTGGATGTGATAAGTGTCCAGGTACCTCAGCAGAGCAAAGACATCAAATAACTAGGAAGTTCTTTACCCTTCCTGACAATGAAACTATGTGCTTCAAGTTCCAGGGCGTTTCTCTGATGCTTTTTCCAGTTTTTAACTTATAGGGGTGGCTTTTTAGAGAAGTCACCTGGCTGAATGGGCATAGTAATCAGATAATCTCACGGGGCTCAGGACCCTGGCAGTAGCCGGAGGGGTTTTCATTGCCTCCCGCCTGCCCAGCCGGGGTTGTGGCACTGAGCTCGCTTGTTGTTTCCTGAGCTCGCTGAACTGTTCCTTCAGTGCTTTTGTTTTCTCCCGCGCCGAGTCTTTCTTTCAAAGGAATGCCATATGCCTGAGTCCTCAAGCAGTGACGGAAGGGGGGAGGGAAGGAGAAAACAGCTCTTTACATAAACTGCTCCGTGACTTTATAAATCGTTCGCACATGAATGTACCTGTGCGCTTTGCTTCCTCTGCCCCCGTGCTCGCCGGGCCCCGGTATCAGCTCTCCAGCTTTGTGGGAAACGGCCGTGAGGGTAGGAAAGCTGGGGTTTAAAGCGAGTGGGTCCTTAGGAGAAGCGGGAAGCTGGAGGGCTGTTTGGACAATTTTTGATAGGCGTTGCCAGGCGGGAGCAGCGCTCGGTGGGCCCCGTATTTCAGGGCTTTGGCAGAGCCCGCAGATGCGGAGTTGCAGGTTAAGACAAAACCTACAGGAAATCCAGAGACTGCCCGTGCCCGCGGGGCGGGCTGGCTCTGCAGAGCCCACGGGTGCCGCCCCGGGGAGGGGAAGTGCCCCTGCAGCAGGACGAAGAAGAGAACCCCGCTCGC